>NC_052331.1:35129826-35143307 GCF_016432855.1 Salvelinus namaycush
TTGCATATCAAGTGCACTATTTTTAACCAGGGCCTTGTATATAGGGAATAGGGTGCACTGCTAGAGAGGATGTCTCTCAGTAACAGCTCTGATAGAGAGATGTCTCTCTCAGTAACAGCTCTGATAGAGAGATGTCTCTCTCAGTAACAGCTCTGATAGAGAGATGTCTCTCAGTAACAGCCCTGATAGAGAGATGTCTCTCTCAGTAACAGCCCTGATAGAGAGATGTCTCTCAGTAACAGCCCTGATAGAGAGATGTCTCTCTCAGTAACAGCCCTGATAGAGAGATGTCTCTCTCAGTAACAGGTCTGATAGAGAGATGTCTCTCTCAGTAACAGCCCTGATAGAGAGATGTCTCCTAGTAACAGGTCTGATAGAGAGATGTCTCTCAGTAACAGGTCTGATAGAGAGATGTCTCTCAGTAACAGCCCTGATAGAGAGATGTCTCTCAGTAACAGCCCTGATAGAGAGATGTCTCTCTCAGTAACAGCCCTGATAGAGAGATGTCTCTCTCAGTAACAGCCCTGATAGAGAGATGTCTCTCTCAGTAACAGCCCTGATAGAGAGATGTCTCCTAGTAACAGGTCTGATAGAGAGATGTCTCTCAGTAACAGCTCTGATAGAGAGATGTCTCTCAGTAACAGCTCTGATAGAGAGATGTCTCTCAGTAACAGCCCTGATAGAGAGATGTCTCTCTCAGTAACAGCCCTGATAGAGAGATGTCTCTCTCAGTAACAGCCCTGATAGAGAGATGTCTCTCAGTAACAGGTCTGATAGAGAGATGTCTCTCAGTAGCAGCTCTGATAGAGAGATGTCTCTCAGTAACAGCCCTGATAGAGAGATGTCTCTCAGTAACAGCCCTGATAGAGAGATGTCTCTCAGTAACAGCCCTGATAGAGAGATGTCTCTCAGTAACAGGTCTGATAGAGAGATGTCTCTCAGTAACAGCCCTGATAGAGAGATGTCTCCTAGTAACAGGTCTGATAGAGAGATGTCTCTCAGTAACAGCCCTGATAGAGAGATGTCTCTCTCAGTAACAGCCCTGATAGAGAGATGTCTCTCTCAGTAACAGCTCTGATAGAGAGATGTCTCTCTCAGTAACAGCCCTGATAGAGAGATGTCTCTCTCAGTAACAGCCCTGATAGAGAGATGTCTCTCTCAGTAACAGGTCTGATAGAGAGATGTCTCTCAGTAGCAGCTCTGATAGAGAGATGTCTCTCTCAGTAACAGCTCTGATAGAGAGATGTCTCTCTCAGTAACAGCCCTGATAGAGAGATGTCTCTCTCAGTAACAGGTCTGATAGAGAGATGTCTCTCTCAGTAACAGCCCTGATAGAGAGATGTCTCTCTCAGTAACAGCCCTGATAGAGAGATGTCTCTCAGTAACAGGTCTGATAGAGAGATGTCTCTCTCAGTAACAGCTCTGATAGAGAGATGTCTCTCTCAGTAACAGCCCTGATAGAGAGATGTCTCTCAGTAACAGCCCTGATAGAGAGATGTCTCTCTCAGTAACAGCCCTGATAGAGAGATGTCTCTCTCAGTAACAGCTCTGATAGAGAGATGTCTCTCAGTAACAGCCCTGATAGAGAGATGTCTCCTAGTAACAGGTCTGATAGAGAGATGTCTCTCAGTAACAGCTCTGATAGAGAGATGTCTCTCTCAGTAACAGTTCTGCTGACATCTGGAGAAGGAAGATGTTTCCATATTTCACACAGACAGACAGGCAGCATCCATCTTGTGATGTGTTGTTCATGTCTCAGACCAGGTTGTTAGTCACTTTTCATTACCATGAACATGTAGCAGTGTGTGACTCTCTATTAGACTTTCAAACATCCAGCTCAGACTTCACACTTCGATTTAAGTCTTTCATGCAAAGTAGTTTCCTGTTTCCTGTTTCCTGTTCAGGATTGTGGATGTTTTTGGATGTGCCTATGATAAGTGGGTCCCACTTTAAATGAGGTGCAGCTTGTGTGTTACAAATCATCTAGATCTCTATGTCATGCTTTATAAAGGGTTCATAAATGTGGCATAACTGTGTGACATAACCCACCAATGTAAAATGTGACATAACCCACCAATGTCAAATGTGACATAACCCACCAATGTAAAATGTGACATAACACACCAATGTAAAATGTGACATAACCCACCAATGTCAAATGTGACATAACCCACCAATGTAAAATGTGACATAACCCACCAATGTCAAATGTGACATAACCCACCAATGTAAAATGTGACATAACCCACCAATGTCAAATGTGACATAACCCACCAATGTCAAATGTGACATAACCCACCAATGTAAAATGTGACATAACACACCAATGTAAAATGTGACATAACCCACCAATGTCAAATGTGACATAACCCACCAATTTCAAATGTGACATAACCCACCAATGTCAAATGTGACATAACCCACCAATGTCAAATGTGACATAACCCACCAATGTCAAATGTGACATAAACTTGTTCTTTATGTAGGGTGGCATAAACACCGCTTAATAAAGTTCTTATAAAATCCTATTAAATTGAGGCTTCACAAAGCATTTATAACCCATCATGCATCTTGGTAGGGCATTGCAATACCAGGACAGTGGTTTAGATTCCCGGTAACACCTCTATGTAGAAATGTATTCACACATGACTGTAATTCGCTGTGGATAAAAGCTGCTAAATTGTATATATTATGTTACTGTAAAACATTTCTTAGCATGACCTCTTCCCCTCCTAGGTGCATAGCCAATATTGGACCTGATCTCAACTTCCCCCACAATGCTGTGCTGCAGGATGACACGCACTCTAAAGTGCATCATGTACAGTAAAAAAAACATTTAAAATCTGTTGTTATTTTTTACCAACTTCTGGGTTTTTTTCTTTCGTTTTTTTAAATTGGTTTTGTTTTTACAAGTTTTCCGATTTCCCCAAAATGTTCTGGTTTATCCCAGTTTTTTCACACTTTTTATTAAAATAGGAAAACAACAACATTAGATTTTCCGTGTTCACAACATGCTTAGACCACATCAAGGGATGACTGGGGGAAATCCAGCCGCCAATCGGATGGATGGAGTAAAAGGCCAGCAACATATTATTCAGAGACCCGTGAAATGACACCACATCTACATTCTACGGAGTATTTCCCTACAATACTTTTACTGCTATACACAGGATAGTTCTTGCTCTAAGCCAATATGTGTTCCATCTTCAGTGATTCATTTAAGGGGCATTTATTTGACCTAGGACCATGTTTTAAAACTCAAGTGTAATGCAAATGTCACTTAAATATGAACAGAGATGAATCATTGTTAATGACAATTATTTTTCATACATCATTAATAAATACAGGTTACATTTCGGGACTTTTATTTAGAACATTTTACAAATGCCGTGATCCGTAAGTACTATTTTAGTTTTGCCGATGTGAACCAACGAAAAGTAAGTTAACCGTTATTTATTGTCATTTAAAATAGTTTACTAGTAGTTAAGTGTTGAGTTAGATTACATACTGTAGCTACCTCAATCTCTATTTCAAAGAATTTCGGTAACTTCACAGAAATTGCTAGCTAGCCGAAATGTAGCTAGCTATCAGGCTCAGCTTAAATACAAATCCCTTAAGATACAGCTAAGTCTCATCATGAGTCACATCATGAGATTTGTAAATGAAAGAGGAATATAATAATACGAATTGAATGGAGTTTCCTATCTTCCCATTTAGAGTTTGTGGCACAGCACAGAAAGGCCCTTATCCAGATGATGTGACATAGACATTTCCTAACAGACCTGCTAACTTTCTTTGTTGTTACTTTTAATGTTGAAACCAACATGCAGTACCTCCAGCAGCAAGAACCATTTGTCCGTCAGCTCAGGGAACAGCTCACTATTCAGTCCTGTGTAATGTTCTACGTAATTACATTGCTGGACTTTTTGAAACTTTGTGTTATGGTTTAAACATGTCTTTTAATGTTTATTTGTTTTAGCTGTTAGTGATAATTCACTAAGTGTTAATACATTTGTGTTTACATCATTAAGCATTTATGTATGTGTTATGAATGAACAAAGGTGTCTGACTTTGTAGTAAGTACAGCGTCCTGCGTTATAGAGTCTTTATGGATGTGTTGTGAATGACCGAAAGGTGCCTCACTTCAAACTAAGTATTACAGGACGTGACATAATGTGTCAACAAGTAGGTTATAAACGTCCTGCTGATTTTATGAAGGTTCTGTCATGATCCACAGGTTACTGGAGGGTGAGAGAGGTATTTACATGCACATCTTTTGTGTGTGTGTGTGTGTGTGTGTGTGTGTGTGTGTGTGTGTGTGTGTGTGTGTGTGTGTGTGTGTGTGTGTGTGTGTGTGTGTGTGTGTGTGTGTGTGTGTGTGTGTGTGTGTGTGTGTGTGTGTGTGTGTGTGTGTGTGTGTCAGAAACAAGGTAGTCCAACCTGAGACTACCGCTCCAGGTGTTCCTCCTCTGTTCCCATGGAGACCAGGGCTTGATTACATCCTGTTGGCTGATCTTTCAGCAGGGGGGGGGAGATGTGTTAAAGACCTGACTGGACCAGCACCATGGATAGTTATATAGTTCTGTTAAAGACCTGACTGGGTCCAGCACCATGGATAGTTATATAGTTCTGTTAAAGACCTGACTGGGTCCAGCACCATGGATAGTTATATAGTTCTGTTAAAGACCTGACTGGGCCCAGCACCATGGATAGTTATATTGTTCTGTTAAAGACCTGACTGGGTCCAGCA
The DNA here is from genome assembly GCF_016432855.1 of Salvelinus namaycush. Classification (NCBI taxonomy): domain Eukaryota; kingdom Metazoa; phylum Chordata; class Actinopteri; order Salmoniformes; family Salmonidae; genus Salvelinus; species Salvelinus namaycush. The sequence goes on from NC_052331.1 coordinate 35,134,577, forward strand.
CCATGGATAGTTATATAGTTCTGTTAAAGACCTGACTGGGTCCAGCACCATGGATAGTTATATAGTTCTGTTAAAGACCTGACTGGGTCCAGCACCATGGATAGTTATATAGTTCTGTTAAAGACCTGACTGGACCAGCACCATGGATAGTTATATAGTTCTGTTAAAGACCTGACTGGGTCCAGCACCATGGATAGTTATATAGTTCTGTTAAAGACCTGACTGGGTCCAGCACCATGGATAGTTATATGGTTCTGTTAAAGACCTGACTGGGTCCAGCACCATGGATAGTTATATAGTTCTGTTAAAGACCTGACTGGGTCCAGCACCATGGATAGTTATATAGTTCTGTTAAAGACCTGACTGGGTCCAGCACCATGGATAGTTATATTGTTCTGTTAAAGACCTGACTGGGTCCAGCACCATGGATAGTTATATTGTTCTGTTAAAGACCTGACTGGGTCCAGCACCATGGATAGTTATATTGTTCTGTTAAAGACCTGACTGGGTCCAGCACCATGGATAGTTATATAGTTCTGTTAAAGACCTGACTGGGTCCAGCACCATGGATAGTTATATTGTTCTGTTAAAGACCTGACTGGGCCAGCACCATGGATAGTTATATTGTTCTGTTAAAGACCTGACTGGGTCCAGCACCATGGATAGTTATATAGTTCTGTTAAAGACCTGACTGGGTCCAGCACCATGAATAGTTATATTGTTCTGTTAAAGACCTGACTGGGTCCAGCACCATGGATAGTTATATTGTTCTGTTAAAGACCTGACTGGGTCCAGCACCATGGATAGTTATATGGTTCTGTTAAAGACCTGACTGGGTCCAGCACCATGGATAGTTATATAGTTCTGTTAAAGACCTGACTGGGTCCAGCACCATGGATAGTTATATAGTTCTGTTAAAGACCTGACTGGGTCCAGCACCATGGATAGTTATATTGTTCTGTTAAAGACCTGACTGGGTCCAGCACCATGGATAGTTATATTGTTCTGTTAAAGACCTGACTGGGTCCAGCACCATGGATAGTTATATAGTTCTGTTAAAGACCTGACTGGGTCCAGCACCATGGATAGTTATATGGTTCTGTTAAAGACCTGACTGGGTCCAGCACCATGGATAGTTATATTGTTCTGTTAAAGACCTGACTGGGTCCAGCACCATGGATAGTTATATAGTTCTGTTAAAGACCTGACTGGGTCCAGCACCATGAATAGTTATATTGTTCTGTTAAAGACCTGACTGGGTCCAGCACCATGGATAGTTATATAGTTCTGTTAAAGACCTGACTGGGTCCAGCACCATGGATAGTTATATGGTTCTGTTAAAGACCTGACTGGACCAGCACCATGTGGTATGGATAGTTATATAGTTCTGTTAAAGACCTGACTGGGTCCAGCACCATGGATAGTTATATTGTTCTGTTAAAGACCTGACTGGACCAGCACCATGGATAGTTATATAGTTCTGTTAAAGACCTGACTGGACCAGCACCATGTGGTATGGATAGTTATATAGTTCTGTTAAAGACCTGACTGGTCCAGCACCATGGATAGTTATATTGTTCTGTTAAAGACCTGACTGGACCAGCACCATGGATAGTTATATAGTTCTGTTAAAGACCTGACTGGGTCCAGCACCATGGATAGTTATATAGTTCTGGTAAAGACCTGACTGGGTCCAGCACCATGGATAGTTATATTGTTCTGTTAAAGACCTGACTGGGTCCAGCACCATGGATAGTTATATAGTTCTGGTAAAGACCTGACTGGGTCCAGCACCATGGATAGTTATATAGTTCTGTTAAAGACCTGACTGGGTCCAGCACCATGGATAGTTATATAGTTCTGTTAAAGACCTGACTGGGTCCAGCACCATGGATAGTTATATTGTTCTGTTAAAGACCTGACTGGGTCCAGCACCATGGATAGTTATATAGTTCTGTTAAAGACCTGACTGGGTCCAGCACCATGGATAGTTATATAGTTCTGTTAAAGACCTGACTGGGTCCAGCACCATGGATAGTTATATTGTTCTGTTAAAGACCTGACTGGGTCCAGCACCATGGATAGTTATATTGTTCTGTTAAAGACCTGACTGGGTCCAGCACCATGGATAGTTATATTGTTCTGTTAAAGACCTGACTGGGACCAGCACCATGGATAGTTATATAGTTCTGTTAAAGACCTGACTGGGTCCAGCACCATGGATAGTTATATAGTTCTGTTAAAGACCTGACTGGGTCCAGCACCATGGATAGTTATATAGTTCTGTTAAAGACCTGACTGGGTCCAGCACCATGGATAGTTATATAGTTCTGTTAAAGACCTGACTGGGTCCAGCACCATGGATAGTTATATTGTTCTGTTAAAGACCTGACTGGGTCCAGCACCATGGATAGTTATATTGTTCTGTTAAAGACCTGACTGGGTCCAGCACCATGGATAGTTATATTGTTCTGTTAAAGACCTGACTGGGACCAGCACCATGGATAGTTATATAGTTCTGTTAAAGACCTGACTGGGTCCAGCACCGTGGATAGTTATATTGTTCTGTTAAAGACCTGACTGGGTCCAGCACCATGGATAGTTATATAGTTCTGTTAAAGACCTGACTGGACCAGCACCATGGATAGTTATATAGTTCTGTTAAAGACCTGACTGGGTCCAGCACCATGGATAGTTATATAGTTCTGTTAAAGACCTGACTGGGTCCAGCACCATGTGGTATGGATAGTTATATAGTTCTGTTAAAGACCTGACTGGGTCCAGCACCATGGATAGTTATATTGTTCTGTTAAAGACCTGACTGGGTCCAGCACCATGGATAGTTATATTGTTCTGTTAAAGACCTGACTGGGTCCAGCACCATGGATAGTTATATTGTTGTGTTAAAGACCTGACTGGACCAGCACCATGGATAGTTATATTGTTCTGTTAAAGACCTGACTGGGTCCAGCACCATGGATAGTTATATAGTTCTGTTAAAGACCTGACTGGGTCCAGCACCATGTGGTATGGATAGTTATATTGTTCTGTTAAAGACCTGACTGGACCAGCACCATGGATAGTTATATAGTTCTGTTAAAGACCTGACTGGGTCCAGCACCATGGATAGTTATATAGTTCTGGTAAAGACCTGACTGGTCCAGCACCATGGATAGTTATATTGTTCTGTTAAAGACCTGACTGGACCAGCACCATGGATAGTTATATAGTTCTGTTAAAGACCTGACTGGGTCCAGCACCATGGATGACTGACTGACTTTCATCAAGGTTAGTGTTTCTGTAGGTTGGGGGCTTTCATCAAGGTTAGTGTTTCTGTATGTTGGGGGCTTTCATCATGGTTAGTGTTTCTGTAGGTTGGGGGCTTTCATCAAGGTTAGTGTTTCTGTAGGTTGGGGGCTTTCATCAATGTTAGTGTTTCTGTAGGTTGGGGGGCTTTCATCAAGGTTAGTGTTTCTGTAGGTTGGGGGGCTTTCATCAAGGTTAGTGTTTCTGTAGGTTGGGGGCTTTCATCAAGGTTAGTGTTTCTGTAGGTTGGGGGCTTTCATCAAGGTTAGTGTTTCTGTAGGTTGGGGGCTTTCATCAAGGTTAGTGTTTCTGTAGGTTGGGGGGCTTTCATCAAGGTTAGTGTTTCTGTATGTTGGGGGCTTTCATCATGGTTAGTGTTTCTGTAGGTTGGGGGCTTTCATCAAGGTTAGTGTTTCTGTAGGTTGGGGGCTTTCATCAATGTTAGTGTTTCTGTAGGTTGGGGGGCTTTCATCAAGGTTAGTGTTTCTGTAGGTTGGGGGGCTTTCATCAAGGTTAGTGTTTCTGTAGGTTGGGGGCTTTCATCAAGGTTAGTGTTTCTGTAGGTTGGGGGCTTTCATCAAGGTTAGTGTTTCTGTAGGTTGGGGGCTTTCATCAAGGTTAGTGTTTCTGTAGGTTGGGGGGCTTTCATCAAGGTTAGTGTTTCTGTAGGTTGGGGGCTTTCATCAAGGTTAGTGTTTCTGTAGGTTGTGGGGCTTTCATCAAGGTTAGTGTTTCTGTAGGTTGGGGGCTTTCATCAAGGTTAGTGTTTCTGTAGGTTGGGGGCTTTCATCAAGGTTAGTGTTTCTGTAGGTCGGGGGCTTTCATCAAGGTGTTTCTGTAGGTTGGGGGCTTTCATCAAGGTTAGTTTTTCTGTAGGTTGGGGGGCTTTCATCAAGGTTAGTGTTTCTGTAGGTTGGGGGCTTTCATCAAGGTTAGTGTTTCTGTAGGTTGGGGGCTTTCATCAAGGTTAGTGTTTCTGTAGGTTGGGGGCTTTCATCAAGGTTAGTGTTTCTGTAGGTTGGGGGGCTTGCATCAAGGTTAGTGTTTCTGTAGGTTGGGGGCTTTCATCAAGGTTAGTGTTTCTGTAGGTTGGGGGGCTTTCATCAAGGTTAGTGTTTCTGTAGGTTGGGGGCTTTCATCAAGGTTAGTGTTTCTATAGGTTGGGGGCTTTCATCAAGGTTAGTGTTTCTGTAGGTTGGGGGCTTTCATCAAGGTTAGTGTTTCTGTAGGTTGGGGGCTTTCATCAAGGTTAGTGTTTCTGTAGGTTGGGGGGCTTGCATCAAGGTTAGTGTTTCTGTAGGTTGGGGGCTTTCATCAAGGTTAGTGTTTCTGTAGGTCGGGGGCTTTCATCAAGGTGTTTCTGTAGGTTGGGGGCTTTCATCAATGTTAGTGTTTCTGTAGGTTGGGGGCTTTCATCAAGGTTAGTGTTTCTGTAGGTTGGGGGGCTTTCATCAAGGTTAGTGTTTCTGTAGGTTGGGGGCTTTCATCAAGGTTAGTGTTTCTGTAGGTTGGGGGCTTTCATCAAGGTTAGTGTTTCTGTAGGTTGGGGGGCTTTCATCACGGTTAGTGTTTCTGTAGGTTGGGGGCTTTCATCAAGGTTAGTGTTTCTGTAGGTTGGGGGCTTTCATCAAGGTTAGTGTTTCTGTAGGTTGGGGGGCTTTCATCACGGTTAGTGTTTCTGTAGGTTGGGGGCTTTCATCACGGTTAGTGTTTCTGTAGGTTGGGGGCTTTCATCAAGGTTAGTGTTTCTTTAGGTCGGGGGGCTTTCATCAAGGTGTTTCTGTAGGTTGGGGGCTTTCATCAAGGTTAGTGTTTCTATAGGTTGGGGGCTTTCATCAAGGTTAGTGTTTCTGTATGTCGGGGGCTTTCATCAAGGTGTTTCTGTAGGTTGGGGGCTTTCATCAAGGTTAGTGTTTCTGTAGGTCGGGGGCTTTCATCAAGGTTAGTGTTTCTGTATGTCGGGGGCTTTCATCAAGGTTAGTGTTTCTGTAGGTTGGGGGCTTTCATCAAGGTTAGTGTTTCTGTAGGTTGGGGCTTTCATCAAGGTTAGTGTTTCTGTAGGTCGGGGGCTTTCATCACGGTTAGTGTTTCTGTAGGTTGGGGGGCTTTCATCAAGGTTAGTGTTTCTGTAGGTTGGGGGCTTTCATCAAGGTTAGTGTTTCTGTAGGTTGGGGGCTTTCATCAAGGTTAGTGTTTCTGTATGTTGGGGGCTTTCATCAAGGTTAGTGTTTCTGTAGGTTGGGGGCTTTCATCAAGGTTAGTGTTTCTGTAGGTTGGGGGCTTTCATCAAGGTTAGTGTTTCTGTAGGTTGGGGGCTTTCATCAAGGTTAGTGTTTCTGTAGGTCGGGGGCTTTCATCAAGGTTAGTGTTTCTGTAGGTTGGGGGCTTTCATCAAGGTGTTTCTTTAGGTCGGGGGCTTTCATCAAGGTTAGTGTTTCTGTAGGTTGGGGGCTTTCATCAAGGTTAGTGTTTCTGTAGGTTGGGGGGCTTTCATCAAGGTGTTTCTTTAGGTTGGGGGCTTTCATCAAGGTTAGTGTTTCTGTAGGTTGGGGGCTTTCATCAAGGTGTTTCTGTAGGTTGGGGGCTTTCATCAAGGTTAGTGTTTCTGTAGGTTGGGGGCTTTCATCAAGGTTAGTGTTTCTGTAGGTTGGGGGCTTTCATCAAGGTTAGTGTTTCTGTAGGTTGGGGGCTTTCATCAAGGTTAGTGTTTCTGTAGGTTGGGGGCTTTCATCAAGGTTAGTGTTTCTATAGGTTGGGGGCTTTCATCAAGGTTAGTGTTTCTGTAGGTTGGGGGCTTTCATCAAGGTTAGTGTTTCTGTAGGTTGGGGGGCTTTCATCAAGGTGTTTATTTAGGTTGGGGGCTTTACCCTAACCCTAACCCTGTGTTTCAGATAGACCCAGTCTCCTCCAGTAACCCTAACCCTGTGTTTCAGATAGACCCAGTCCTCCTCCCAGTAACCCTAACCCCTAACCCTGTGTTTCAGATAGACCCAGTCCTCCTCCCTGTAACCCTAACCCTGTGTTTCAGATAGACCCAGTCCTCCTCCCTGTAACCCTAACCCTGTGTTTCAGATAGACCCAGTCCTCCTCCCTGTAACCCTAACCCTGTGTTTCAGATAGACCCAGTCCTCCTCCCAGTAACCCTAACCCCTAACCCTGTGTTTCAGATAGACCCAGTCCTCCTCCCTGTAACCCTAACCCTGTGTTTCAGATAGACCCAGTCCTCCTCCCAGTTACCCTAACCCCTAACCCTGTGTTTCAGATAGACCCAGTCCTCCTCCCTGTAACCCTAACCCTGTGTTTCAGATAGACCAGTCCTCCTCCCTGTAACCCTAACCCTGTGTTTCAGATAGACCAGTCCTCCTCCCTGTAACCCTAACCCTGTGTTTCAGATAGACCCAGTCCTCCTCCCAGTAACCCTAACCCCTAACCCTGTGTTTCAGATAGACCCAGTCCTCCTCCCAGTAACCCTAACCCTGTGTTTCAGATAGACCCAGTCCTCCTCCCTGTAACCCTAACCCTGTGTTTCAGATAGACCAGTCCTCCTCCCAGTAACCCTACCCTAACCCTGTGTTTCAGATAGACCCAGTCTCCTCCCTGTAACCCAACCCTGTGTTTCAGATAGACCCAGTCCTCCTCCCAGTAACCCAACCCTAACCCTGTGTTTCAGATAGACCCAGTCCTCCTCCCAGTGACCCTAACCCCTAACCCTGTGTTTCAGATAGACCCAGTCCTCCTCCCAGTAACCCTAACCCTGTGTTTCAGATAGACCCAGTCCTCCCCCAGTAACCCTAAACCCTAACCCTGTGTTTCAGATAGACCCAGTCCTCCTCCCAGTAACCCTAACCCCTAACCCTGTGTTTCAGATAGACCCAGTCCTCCTCCCAGTAACCCTAACCCCTAACCCTGTGTTTCAGATAGACCCAGTCCTCCTCCCAGTAACCCTAACCCTGTGTTTCAGATAGACCCAGTCCTCCTCCAGTAACCCTAACCCCTAACCCTGTGTTTCAGATAGACCCAGTTCCTCCCAGTAACCCTAACCCTGTGTTTCAGATAGACCCAGTCCTCCTCCCTGTAACCCTAACCCCTAACCCTGTGTTTCAGATAGACCCAGTCCTCCTCCCTGTAACCCTAACCCTGTGTTTCAGATAGACCCAGTCCTCCTCCCAGTAACCCTAACCCCTAACCCTGTGTTTCAGATAGACCCAGTCCTCCTCCCAGTGACCCTAACCCCTAACCCTGTGTTTCAGATAGACCCAGTCCTCCTCCCAGTAACCCTAACCCTGTGTTTCAGATAGACCCAGTCCTCCTCCCAGTAACCCTAACCCCTAACCCTGTGTTTCAGATAGACCCAGTCCTCCTCCCAGTAACCCTAACCCCTAACCCTGTGTTTCAGATAGACCCAGTCCTCCTCCCAGTAACCCTAACCCCTAACCCTGTGTTTCAGATAGACCCAGTCCTCCTCCCTGTAACCCTAACCCCTAACCCTGTGTTTCAGATAGACCCAGTCCTCCTCCCAGTAACCCTAACCCGTAACCCTGTGTTTCAGATAGACCCAGTCCTCCTCCCAGTAACCCTAACCCCTAACCCTGTGTTTCAGATAGACCCAGTCCTCCTCCAGTACCCCTAACCCTGTGTTTCAGATAGACCCAGTCCTCCTCCCAGTGACCCTAACCCCTAACCCTGTGTTTCAGATAGACCCAGTCCCCCTCCCAGTGACCCTAACCCCTAACCCTGTGTTTCAGATAGACCCAGTCCCCCTGTGTGTTTCAGAGCAGCCATGCAGAAAGGACTCATGATGAAGGGATTAACAGTCAACACAACAGATGGTACATTATCCTATTCTTCCCTGTACACACACACACACACACACACACACACACACACACACACACACACCACACACACACACCACCACACACACACACACACACACACACACACACACACACACACACACACACACACACACACACACACACACTAAACACTTTACCTTTTTCTTTGGTGGCATGTTAGTCTGTTGTAGGTGAGATATCCGTTTGTTTCCCTGACAGCTTCAGTCCAAACAAGGACCCATATATCACAAAACAAACTCCTTCTTTACAAACTACTGTTGCGCAATGTATCCAAAGAGACTGTTGTTTGATAGAAGTACAACATCCGTACCAGATTCCTGAGAGAAGAGGTACAGGTTATTAATGAGGCTATATGACAACCAAGGGCAGAATCCAAACTCCTGGTGAAGTGCAGCATGGCTGAGGATTCAGAGCTGAGTGGTGTGAAGGGCTTCAATAAGCCTCTTTATCAGCTAGCCTGTATTAACAGACAGTGTAGTCACCCCTCCACAGCCTTGGTGGAATTAAAGGCTTAGTCCTCAGAGAGACATCTGTTGCTTCCTCTGCACAGCATACTGTTCTATGGA
>NC_052331.1:35143407-35279884 GCF_016432855.1 Salvelinus namaycush
TGGGGGCTTTATAACATCACTCTGATTAAACTCTCTCTCTCTCAGTTAAATTAAATTGAAGGGCTCTATTGACATGGGAAACATATGTTAACAACAAACAAAGCAAGTCGATAATAAACAACAGTGAAATAAACAATAAAAAAGTTCAGTAAACATTACATTCACAAAAGTTCCAAAATATCAAAGACATTTCAAATGTCATATTATGTGGAAATCGTTAAAGTACAAAAGGGAATATAAATAGACATAAATATGGGTTGTATTTACAATGGTGTTTGTTCTTCACTGGTTGACCTTTTCTTGTGGCAAAAGGTCACGAATCTTGCTGCTGTGATGGAACACTGTGGTATTTCACCCAGTAGATATGGGAGTTTATCAGAAGTTTGTTTGTTTTCAAGTTCTTTGTGGATCTGTGTAATCTGAGGGAAAGACGTGTCTCTAATATGGTCATACATTTGGCAGGAGGTTAGGAAGTGCAGCTCAGTTTCCACCTCATTTTGTGGGCATTGTGCCAATAGCCTGTCTTCTCTTTTATGTAACCTTTATTTAACTAGGCAAGTCAGTTAAGAACAAATTCTTATTTACAATGACGGCCTAGGAACAGTGGGTTAACTGCCTTGTTCAGGGGCAGAACAACAGATTTTTACCTCATCAGCTCTTGGATTTGATCTGGCAACCTTTCGGTCACTAGTCCAGTGCTCTAACCACTAGGCTACCTGCCATCTTCTCTAGAGAGCCAAGTCTGCCTACGGCGGACTTTCTCAATAGCAATGCTATGCTCACTGAGTCTGTCCATAGTTGATTGATGGCACAGAAGGCACTTCTTGCCTTGTCTCTCAGATCGTTCACAGCTTTGTGGAAGTTACCTGTGGCGCTGATGTTTAGGCCAAGGTATGTATAGTTTTTTGATGTGCTTTGGGGCAACGGTGTCTAAATGGAATTAGTATTTGTGGTCCTGGCGACTGGACCTTTTTTGGAACACCATTTTGTCTTACTGAGTTTTGTCTCTCTTTGTCTTTCTCTCTCTATCTCTGTCTCTCTTTCTATCTGTCTCTCTCTCTCTATCTGTCTCTTTCTCATCTCTGTCTTTCTATCTTTCCCCTCGCACCCGCTCTCTCTTGCTGCGTGGGACGGAAAAGCAATTATGAGTGAAAGGGAGAGCATTCTCTCTCCTTCTCCTCGATAAACGTTCCCTGGACTGGGTAATCTCTCGCTCAGTGCCTTTTGGTCTTTTGTGGTTTGGGGATCGCTGGTGAACTCATACATTTTCAACACAAAGAGAAGTGGGGAGGGGCATTATATGGAGTGTCGTGAGCAGAATAGAAATGTCATAATTTTGTCATCATGTTTTAACGGTGTCTGTCTGTAAGGTTAGCTATGGGCTCCTTGCTAACGCTGGGCCCTAAAAGAGAGTGAGAGAGAAGACAGAGAATCGAATTGGGAGATAGCGAGAGAGCTGTGAGAGAAAAGTGAACCTGTGATAAATGGGAGATACCGTAGGTACAGTGGGCTAGACGGCAACACGGATACATTAAGTGAACCTGTGATAAATGGGAGATACCGTAGGTACAGTGGGCTAGACGGCAACACGGATACATTAAGTGAACCTGTGATAAATGGGAGATACCGTAGGTACAGTGGGCTAGACGGCAACACGGATACATTAAGTGAACCTGTGATAAATGGGAGATACCGTAGGTACAGTGGGCTAGACGGCAACACAGATACATTAAGTGAACCTGTGATAAATGGGAGATACCGTAGGTACAGTGGACTAGACGGCAACCAGATACATTAAGTGAACCTGTGATAAATGGGAGATACCGTAGGTACAGGGCTAGACGGCAACACAGATACATTAAGTGCCTGTGATAAATGGGAGATACCGTAGGTACAGTGGACTAGACGGCAACACAGATACATTAAGTGAACCTGTGATAAATGGGAGATACCGTAGGTACAGTGGACTAGACGGCAACACAGATACATTAAGTGAACCTGTGATAAATGGGAGATACCGTAGGTACAGTGGACTAGACGGCAACACAGATACATTAAGTGAACCTGTGATAAATGGGAGATACCGTAGGTACAGTGGGCTAGACGGCAACACAGATACATTACGTGAACCTGTGATAAATGGGAGATACCGTAGGTACAGTGGGCTAGACGGCAACACAGATACATTAAGTGAACCTGTGATAAATGGGAGATACCGTAGGTACAGTGGGCTAGACGGCAACACAGATACATTAAGTGAACCTGTGATAAATGGGACATTACTTTTACTCCTGGGAGGAGGACAGAGCTGATCAAAGCACTACATGAACATGACCTGTCTCACTCTCTCATTCTCTCAATGCCCATCTCTCTCTTTCCCTCTCTTCCTCTCTCCCTCAATCCCCCTTTCTCTCTCTCTCTCTTTCCCTCTCTTCCTCTCTCCCTCACTCCCCCTTTCTCTCGCTCTCTTTCTCTCTCCATCTTCTCTCTCCCTCTCCCTATTCTCTTTCTCTCTCCCTCTTCTCTCTCCATCTTCTCTCTCTTTCCCTCTCTCTCTCGCTTTTTTCCTTCTCTCTCCCACTCCCCCCCACCTCTCCCTCTATATAACGCAGTCGTTTAGTAGTGATTGATGAGCTCGTACTTCATGCAGAGAAGAGAACAATGACCCAGCTATTATTTATGTGTCTGTGTAATCTCCGTATAGCTCCATAAACCTGTAGCATCTCCTCATAGATTACCACCAGATTGTGTCTGTGTAATCTCCCTCTGTATAGCTCCATAAACCTGTAGCATCTCCTCATAGATTACCACCAGATTGTGTCTGTGTAAACTCCCTCTGTATAGCTCCATAAACCTGTAGCATCTCCTCATAGATTACACCAGATTGTCTGTGTAAACTCCCTCTGTATAAGCTCCATAAACCTGTAGCATCTCCTCATAGATTACCACCAGATTGTGCTTGTGTAAACTCCCTCTGTATAGCTCCATAAACCTAGCATCTCTCATAGATTACCACCAGATTGTGTCTGTGTAAACTCCCTCTGTATAGCTCCATAAACCTGTAGCATCTCCTCATAGATTACCACCAGATTGTGTCTGTGTAAACTCCCTCTGTATAGCTCCATAAACCTGTAGCATCTCCTCATAGATTACCACCAAATTGTGTCCGTGTAAACTCCCTCTGTATAGCTCCATAAACCTGTAGCATCTCCTCATAGATTACCACCAGATTGTGTCTGTGTAAACTCCCTCGTATAGCTCATAAACCTGTAGCATCTCTCAGATTACCACCAGATTGTGTCTGTGTAAACTCCTCTGTATAGCTCCATAAACCTGTAGCATCTCCTCATAGATTACCACCAGATTGTGTCTGTGTAAACTCCCTCTGTATAGCTCCATAAACCTGTAGCATCTCCTCATAGATTACCACCAGATTGTGTCTGTGTAAACTCCCTCTGTATAGCTCCATAAACCTGTAGCATCTCCTCATAGATTACCACCAGATTGTGTCTGTGTAAACTCCCTCTGTATAGCTCCATAAACCTGTAGCATCTCCTCATAGATTACCACCAGATTGTGTCTGTGTAAACTCCCTCTGTATAGCTCCATAAACCTGTAGCATCTCCTCATAGATTACCACCAGATTGTGTCTGTGTAAACTCCCTCTGTATAGCTCCATAAACCTGTAGCATCTCCTCATAGATTACCACCAGATTGTGTCTGTGTAAACTCCCTCTGTATAGCTCCATAAACCTGTAGCATCTCCTCATAGATTACCACCAGATTGTGTCTGTGTAAACTCCCTCTGTATAGCTCCATAAACCTGTAGAGAGAGAGAGAGAGAGAGAGAGAGAGAGAGAGAGAGAGAGAGAGAGAGAGGAGAGAGAGAGAGAGAGAGAGAGAGAGAGAGAGAGAGAGAGAGTGCCCCCCTAGGCACAACTATGACAACATAACCAACAAAAACGGGTCACAACTCCTGCAGCTCTGTCGCACGCTGGGTATGTACATAGTCAAGGTAGGCTTCGAGGGGACTCCTATGGTAGGTTCACCTATAGCTCATCCTTGGCAGTAGCACTGTAGACTACTTTATCACTGACCTCAACCCAGAGTCTCTCAGAGCGTTACAGTCAGCCACTGAACACCCTATCAGACCACAGCAAAATCACAGTCTACTTGAACAGATCAATACTCAATCATGAGGCATCAAAGCCAAAGGAACTGGAGTAACATTAAGAAATGCTATAGATGGAAGGAATGCAGTTTGGAAACCTACCAAAAAACAATTAGGCAACAGCAAATTCAATCCTTTAGACAACTTCCTGGGTAAATGTTCCACTGCAATAGTGAGGTGTAAACTTGGCAGTAGAAAATCTTAACAGTATATTGACCTCTCAGCTTCCCTATCAAATCTAAAAATCTCAAATAGAAAACGAAGAAAATGAACAACAATGACAAATGGTTTGATTAAGAATGCAAAAATATAAGAAATAAATTGAGAAACCTGTCCAACCAAAACATAGAGACCCGGAAAACCTGAGTCTACGCCTTCCTATGGTGAATCACTAAAACAATACAGAAATACCCTACGGAAAAAGAAGGAACAGCACGTCAGAAATCAGCTCAATGTAATTGAAGACTCCAAGACTCTAACCATTCTGGGAAAATTGGAAAACACTAAACAAACAACAACACGAAGAATTATCTATCCAAAAGGAGATGTATGGGTAAACCACTTCTTCAATCTTTTGGCTCTATAACAAAGAATAAAGAGCAAAAACATATACATGATCAAATACAAATCCTAGAATCAACTATTAAAGACTACCAGAACCCACTGGATTCTCCAATTACCTTGAATGAGTTACAGGACAAAATAAAAACCCTCCAACCCAAAAAGGCCTGTGGTGTTGATGGTATCCTTAATGAAATGATCAAATATACAGACAACAAATTCAATTGGCTTACTAAAACTCTTTAACATCGTCCTTAGCTCTGGCATCTTCCCCAATATTTGGAACCAAGGACTGATCACCCCAATCCACAAAAGTGGAGACAAATTTGACCCCAATAACTACCGTGGAATATGCGTCAACAGTAACCTTGGGAAAATCCTCCATTATCATTAACAGCAGACTCGTACATTTCCTCAATGAAAACAATGTAGAGAAAATGTAAAATGGGATTTGAAAAATACTAGGAGCTGGGGTATAGGACTGGAGCTGGGGTATAGGGCTGGGATATAGGGCTGGGGCTAGGGTAAAGGACTGGAGCTGGGGAATAGGACTGGAGCTGGGGTATAGGGCTGGGATATAGGGCTGGGGCTGGGGTAAAGGACTGGAGCTGGGGAATAGGACTGGAGCTGGGGTATAGGGCTGGGATATAGGGCTGGGGCTGGGGTAAAGGACTGGAGCTGGGGAATAGGACTGGAGCTGGGGTATAGGGCTGGGATATAGGGCTGGGGCTGGGGTAAAGGACTGGAGCTGGGGTACATGGCTATGTTATAAAAACTGGAGCTGGGGTATAGGACTGGGGTATAGGACTGGGGTATAGGACTGGAGCTGGGGTATAGGACTGGGGTATAGGACTGGAGCTGGGGTATAGGACTGGGGTATAGGACTGGAGCTGGGGTATAGGACTGGGGTATAGGACTGGAGCTGGGGTATAGGACTGGGGTATAGGACTGGGGTATAGGACTGGGGTATAGGACTGGAGCTGGGGTATAGGACTGGAGCTGGTGTATAGGACTGGGGTAAAGGACTGGAGCTGGGATATAGGACTGGGGTATAGGACTGGAGCTGGGTTATAGGACTGGGGTATAGGACTGGAGCTGGGGTATAGGACTGGGGTATAGGACTGGAGCTGGGGTATAGGACTGGGGTATAGGACTGGAGCTGGGGTATAGGACTGGGGTATAGGACTGGGGTATAGGACTGGAGCTGGGGAATAGGACTGGGGTATAGGACTGGAGCTGGGGTATAGGACTGGGGTATAGGACTGGGGTATAGGACTGGAGCTGGGGTATAGGACTGGGGTATAGGACTGGAGCTGGGGTATAGGACTGGGGTATAGGACTGGAGCTGGGGTATAGGACTGGGGTATAGGACTGGAGCTGGGGAATAGGACTGGAGCAGGGGTATAGGACTGGGGTATAGGACTGGGGCTTTTATATAAGACGGGGCTGGGGTATAGGACTGGAGCTGTGGTATAGGGTTGGGATATAGGACTGGAGCTGGGGTATAGGGTTGGGATATAGGACTGGGGTATAGGACTGGAGCTGGGGTATAGGGCTGGGGTGTGGGGTATAGGACTGAGGTATAGGACTGTGGCTTTTTTATAAGACTGGGGCTGGGGTATAGGACTGGAGCTGGTGTATAGGGCTGGGATAGAGGACTGGGGCTGGGGTAACGTAAACTAACTCACTTTTGTACATCGCGCTAGTCCGTACAATTGACCTTATTTTAGCGCCCCAAAAACATAATCCTTCCAGATCAACTGTAATATCAATACCATTGTAAAGCACAATTTCTCCCCTTTCCAACAAAATCAATGACGAGGCCTTCATGATGCCCATCTCTGCATGATTCAAGAAGGCAATGAGCTCCGCCGGCTCTTTTTAAAAATGGAGGGTGGGGAAGCGAAACCTACTGCATGATTAGGAGGAGAGATGTCGTGTGGGGAAACTGCTTTTCCCTTGATCTGTCCAACTTATCACCTTATCGCCTCTAAAATGTAAATAAAACACTATAAAGAGTTTATATAATGTGTCATTACATACCAATTTGAAGGTTTGTGTCGAATTTGAATCTGTTTTTTAGGGCGGTGCTAAAGTGATCTTCCGAAGTAAACAGCGGCTTTTGAGAGTCATGATAGCTTGCAGTGATGACGCAAAAATTTACTAGGTATCCCCCCCTTACCCCCTGTCCCTTTCTTGTTTTTAAACTGTGAGAGAAGTGCTACACCTGGTGGAGAGAGGCTGTAAGACCGAATTAGTTGCTTTTTGCGTGCTGTACGTAACGCCATGACACATCACGATGTAACATACAGCGTCGGAGGGTCCGTTTTTTCAACTTTTCTCCAATACTAGAGAACCATTACCATGACAATCAACGCTTGAATAGAAACGCAGTTCACACCCCAGATTTTGAAGTCAACACAGTCGTTACAGTCCCATTAGTTTTCTTTGCAGCCTCGTTTGAATGTCGCGGTTGTGCACATTTGTACGGAATGGGGTTAGCGTACATTATAGGACTACGGTATAGGACTGGAGCTGGGGTATACGGCTGGTGTGTGGGGTGTATGGCTGGGATATTGAGCTGGGACAAAGGACTGGAGCTGTGGTATAGGGCTGGGGTATAGGGCTGGAACTGGAGTATAGGTCTGGAGTTGGAGAATAGGACTGGAGCTGGAGTATAGGGCTGGGGTATAGGGCTGGTACTGGATTATAGGACTGGAGCTGGAGTATAGGACTGGAGCTGGGTTAGGTCTGGAGCTGGGGCTAAGGTCTGTAGCTGGAGTATAGGACTGGAGCTGGAGTAAAGGACTGGAGCTGGAGTAAAGGACTGGAGCTGGAGTATAGGACTGGAGTTGGAGTATAGGACTGGAGTTGGAGTATAGGACTGGAGTTGGAGCATAGGACTGGAGCTGGAGTATAGGACTGGAGCTGGAGTATATGACTGGAGCTGGAGTATAGGGCTGGAGCTGGGTTAGGTCTGGAGCTGGGGTTTAGGTCTGGGGCTGGAGTATAGGTCTGGAGTTGGAGTATGGGACTGGAGCTGGAGTATAGGACTGGAGCTGGGGATTAAGACTGGAGCTGGGGATTAGGACTGGAGCTGGGGGTTAGGACTGGAGCTGGGTTAGGACTGGAGCTGGAGTATAGGTCTGGAGCTGGAGTATAGGTCTGGAGCTGGAGTATAGGTCTGGAGCTGGAGTATAGGACTGGAGCTGGGGATTAGGACTGGAGCTGGAGTATAGGTCTGGAGCTGGAGTATAGGTCTGGAGCTGGGGATTAGGACTGGAGCTGGAGTATAGGACTGGAGCTGGGGCGTAGGACTGAAGCTGGAGTATAGGACTGGAGCTGGGTTAGGACTGGAGCTGGGGTATAGGACTGGAGCTGGGGATTAGGACTGGAGCTGGAGTATAGGACTGGAGCTGGAGTATAGGTCTGGAGCTGGGGATTAGGACTGGAGCTGGAGTATAGGACTGGAGCTGGGGATTAGGACTGGAGCTGGAGTATAGGTCTGGAGCTGGAGTATAGGTCTGGAGCTGGAGTATAGGTCTGGAGCTGGAGTATAGGACTGGAGCTGGGGATTAGGACTGGAGCTGGAGTATAGGTCTGGAGCTGGAGTATAGGTCTGGAGCTGGGGATTAGGACTGGAGCTGGAGTATAGGACTGGAGCTGGGGCGTAGGACTGAAGCTGGAGTATAGGACTGGAGCTGGGTTAGGACTGGAGCTGGGGTATAGGACTGGAGCTGGGGATTAGGACTGGAGCTGGAGTATAGGACTGGAGCTGGAGTATAGGTCTGGAGCTGGGGATTAGGACTGGAGCTGGAGTATAGGACTGGAGCTGGGGATTAGGACTGGAGCTGGAGTATAGGACTGGATCTGGGTTAGGACTGGAGCTGGGGTATAGGACTGGAGCTGGGTTATAGGGCTAGAGCTGGAGTATAGGACTGGAGCAGGGTTAGGACTGGAGCTGGGGTATAGGACTGGAGCTGGGTTATAGGTCTGGAGCTGGAGTATAGGACTGGAGCTGGGGCATAGGACTGGAGCTGGGGCGTAGGACTGGAGCTGGGGCGTAGGACTGGAGCTGGGGCGTAGGACTGGAGCTGGGGCGTAGGACTGAAGCTGGGGCGTAGGACTGGAGCTGGGATGTAGGACTTGAGCTGGGATGTAGGACTGGAGCTGGGGTATAGAAATAGTGCCGTGGGGATAGCAATGATTTGGGGTATAAGAATGGTTTTGGGGTATAGGACTGAAGCTGGGTTACAGGGATTTGTTATAGGACATGGGCTGTAGTGTAGGACTAGAGCTGGTTATAGGCCTGGAGCGGGATACAGGGCTACGCTGGTGTATAGGACTGGAGGTGGGGTAGAGAACTGGAGCGGGGGTATTGGGCTTAGGTGTAGGACTGGAGCTGGGGTATTGAGCTAGGGTAAAGGACTGGAGCTGGCATACAGGACTGAAGATGGCATATTGGGCTGGAGCTGGGACATAGGACTGGAGCTGGGGTGTAGGGTTGGAGCTGGTGCATAAGGCTGGAGCTGGGATAAAGGACTGGAGTTGGGGTATTTGGCTAGAGTAAAGGACTGGAGCTGGGACATAGGACTGGAGCTAGGGTGTAGGGTTGGAGCTGGTGCATAAGGCTGGAGCTGGGGTATAGGACTGGGGTATGGGGTTGAGGTATAGGACTGGAGTTGGGGTATTTGGCTAGGGTAAAGGACTGGAGCTGGGGTATAGGACTGGAGTTGGGGTATTTGGCTAGGGTAAAGGACTGGAGCTGGGGGGATAGGACTGGAGTTGGGGTATTTGGCTAGGGTAAAGGACTGGAGCTGGGGTATAGGACTGAAGTTGGGGTATTTGGCTAGGGTAAAGGACTGGAGCTGGGGTATAGGACTGGAGTTGGGGTATAGGACTGGAGCTGGGGTGTAGAACTTGAGCTGGGGTATAGGACTGGGGTATAGGCCTGGGGTATAGGACTGGGGCTGGGATATAGGGTTTGGGCATATGGCTGGAGTTGGGGTATAGGACTAGAGTTAGGGTATAGGACTGGAGCTGGTGCATAGGGCTGGGGTATGAGGCTGGGGTATTGGACTGGAGCTGGGATATAGGGCTGGGGATGAGGTATAGGACTGGAGCTGGGGACAGGCCTGGATCTGGGATATAGGCCTATTGCTGGGGTATAGGACTGGATCTGGGTATAGGCCTGGAGCTGGGATACGGGACTGGAGATGGCGTATTGGGCTGGAGCTAGGACAAAGGACTGGAGCTGGGGTATAGGACTGGAGCTGGGGCATAGGAC
Organism: Salvelinus namaycush; assembly: GCF_016432855.1. NCBI lineage: Eukaryota > Metazoa > Chordata > Actinopteri > Salmoniformes > Salmonidae > Salvelinus > Salvelinus namaycush. Next base: position 35,153,427 of record NC_052331.1, read on the forward strand.
TGGAGCTGGGGCATAGGACTGGAGCTGGGGCGTAGGACTGGAGCTGGGGCGTAGGACTGGAGCTGGGGCGTAGGACTGGAGCTGGGGGCGTAGTACTGGAGGTAGGGTATAGGACTGGAGCTGGGGTATAAGACTGGAGTTAGGGTATAGGACTGAAGCTGGGTCGTAGGACTGGAATTGTGGTATAGAACTGGAGTTTGGGCATAGGACTGGAGCAGGGGCGTAGCACTGGAGCTGGGGTATAGGACTGGAGTTAGGGTATAGGACTGGAGCAGGGGCGTAGGAATGGAGGTGGGTTATAGAGTTGGGGCATATGGCTGGAGTTGGGGTATAGGACTGAAGCCTGGGCATAGGACTGGAGCTGGGGTATGGGGTTGGTGTATAGGACTGGAGCTTGGATACGGGACTGGAGATGGCGTATTGGGCTGGAGCTGGGACAAAGGACTGGAGCTGGGGTATAGGACTGGAGCTGGGGCATAGGACTGGAGCTGGGGCGTAGGACTGGAGCTGGGGCGTAGGGCTGGGGCGTAGGACTGGAGCTGGGGTGTAGGACTGGAGCTGGGGCGTAGGACTGGAGCTGGGGGCGTAGTACATGAGGTAGGGTATAGGACTGGAGCTGGGGTATAAGACTGGAGTTAGGGTATAGGATTGAAGCTGGGTCGTAGGACTGGAATTGTGATATAGAACTGGAGTTTGGGTATAGGACTGGAGCAGGGGCGTAGCACTGGAGCTGGGGTATAGGACTGGAGTTAGGGTATAGGACTGGAGCAGGGGCATAGGAATGGAGGTGGGTTATAGAGTTGGGGCATATGGCTGGAGTTGGGGTATAGGACTGGAACTGGTTCATAGGGCTGGAGTATGGCGCTGGGGTATAGGACTGGAGCTGGGAAATAGGGCTCGGGCTGAGGTATTGGACTGGAGCTGGGAAATAGGGCTTGGGCTGGGGTATAGGACTGGAGCTGGAGTAAAGGACTGGAGCTGGAGTATAGGACTGGAGATGGGGTATGGGTCTGGATGTGGTTTATAGGGCTGGAGCTGGGGTATAGGTCTGGATCTGGGTTATAGGGTTGGAGCTGGGGTATAGGGCTAGAGTATAGTACAATGGCTGGTATATTGGACTGGAGCTGGATATTTGGCTTGGGATAGAGTATAGACCTTGAGCTGGGGTATGGGGCTGGGGTATAGGAATAGTGCTGAAGGTATAGGAGCTGGGGTATAGGCCTGGAGCTGGGGTATAGGAATAGGGCTGAAGGTATAGGAGGTGGGGTATAGGGCTGAGGCTGATCTATTAATGGAGCAGGGATATTGGTCTCGATCTGCGGTTTAGGGCTATGGTCAGAGTATAGGACTTGAGCTGGGTTATAGAACTGAAGATGGGTTATAGCGCTGGGGTATAAGACTGGACCTGGGGTATAGGGCTGAGGTATAGGACTGGAGCTGTGGTATTGGGCTGGGATATAGGACTGGAGCTGGGGTTTAGGGCGGGATCTGGGGTATTGGACTATGGCTGGTGAATAACACTAGGGAATAGGAATGGGTTTTGGGTATAGGACATGGGTATAGGACTGAAGCTGGGGTATAGTGCTGCGTTTTCGGACTGGGGTGGTGTATAGGGCTTGGTTATAAGACTGAAACTGGGGTAAAGGGCTGGGTTATAGGACTGGAGGTGGGATATAGGGCTGGAGCTGGAGTATAAGACTGGAGCTGGGTTGTAGGACTGGAGCTGGGGTATAGGACTGGAGCTGGAGTATAGGACTGTGGTATAGGGCTGGGGCATGGGGTATAGGACTGGAACTGGGATATAGGCCTGGGGTATGAGACTGGCATAAGAGACTGGAGCTGGGGCATAGGACTGGAGCTGGAGTATAGGACTGCAGCTGGGGAATAGGACTGGGGTATAGGGCTGGGACTGGGGAATAGGACTGGAGCTGGAGTATAGGACTGGAGCTGGGGTATAGGACTGGAGCTGGAGTATGGACTGGAGCTGGGGAGATAGGACTAGGACTGGAGCTGGAGTAAGGACTGTAGCTGGCGTGCAGGACTGGAGCTGGAGTACAGGACTGTAGCTGGGGTATAGGACTGGAGCTGGGGTATAGGACTGGAGCTGGGGTATAGGACTGGAGCTGGGGTACAGGACTGGAGCTGGAGTAAGGACTGGACCTGGGGAATAGGACTGGAGCTGGGGCATAGGACTGGAGCTGGAGTAAGGACTGGTCCTGGGGAATAGGACTGGAGCTGGGGCATAGGACTGGAGCTGGAGTAAGGACCTGGGGAATAGGACTGGAGCTGGGGTATAGGACTGGAGCTGGGATACAGGACTGGAGCTGGAGTACAGGACTGGAGCTGGAGTATAGGACCTGGGGAATAGGACTGGAGCTGGGGTACAGGACTGGAGCTGGAGTACAGGACTGGAGCTGGAGTATAGGACTGGAGCTGGAGTAAGGACCTGGGGAATAGGACTGGACCTGGGGAATAGGACTGGAGCTGGAGTACAGGACTGGAGCTGGAGTATAGGACCTGGGGAATAGGACTGGACCTGGGGAATAGGACTGGAGCTGGAGTATAGGACTGGAGCTGGAGTATAGGACTGGATGTGGTTTATAGGGCTGGAGCTGGGGTATAGGTCTGGATCTGGGTTATAGGGTTGGAGCTGGGGTATAGGTCTGCATCTGGGTTATAGGGCTGGAGCTGGAGTATAGGACTGGAGCTGGTTTAGGACTGGAGCTGGGTTATAGGGCTGGAGCTGGGTTATAGGGCTAGAGTATAGTACAGTGGCTGGTATATTGGACTGGAGCTGGATATTTGGCTTGGGATAGAGTATAGACCTTGAGCTGGGGTATGGGGCTGGGGTATAGGAATAGTGCTGAAGGAATAGGAGCTGGTATATAGGCCTGGAGCTGGGGTATAGGAATAGGGCTGAAGGTATAGGAGGTGGGGTATAGGGCTGAGGCTGATCTATTAATGGAGCAGGGATATTGGTCTCGATCTGCGGTTTAGGGCTATGGTCAGAGTATAGGACTTGAGCTGGGTTATAGAACTGAAGATGGGTTATAGCGCTGCGGTATAAGACTGGACCTGGGGTATAGGGCTGAGGTATAGGACTAGAGCTGTGGTATTGGGCTGGGATATAGGACTGGAGCTGGGGTTTAGGGCGGGATCTGGGGTATTGGACTATGGCTGGTGAATAACACTAGGAAATAGGAATGGGTTTTGGGTATAGGACATGTGTATAGGACTGAAGCTGGGGTATAGCGCTGCGTTTTCGGACTGGGGTGGTGTATAGGGCTTGGTTATAAGACTGAAGCTGGGGTAAAGGGCTGGAGCTGGAGTATAAGACTGGAGCTGGGTTGTAGGACTGGAGCATAAGACTGTGGTATAGGGCTGGGGCATGGGGTATAGGACTGGAACTGGGATATAGGCCTGGGGTATGAGACTGGCATAAGAGACTGGAGCTGGGGCATAGGACTGGAGCTGGAGTATAGGACTGCAGCTGGGGAATAGGACTGGGGTATAGGGCTGGGACTGGGGAATAGGACTGGAGCTGGAGTATAGGACTGGAGCTGGGGTATAGGACTGGAGCTGGAGTATGGACTGGAGCTGGGGCATAGGACTGGAGCTGGAGTATAGGACTGGAGCTGGGGTACAGGACTGGAGCTGGAGTACAGGACTGTAGCTGGAGTAAGGACTGGAGCTGGAGTATAGGACTGGAGCTGGGGTACAGGACTGGAGCTGGAGTACAGGACTGGAGCTGGAGTAAGGACTGGAGCTGGGGTGCAGGACTGGAGCTGGAGTACAGGACTGTAGCTGGGGTATAGGACTGGAGCTGGGGTATAGGACTGGAGCTGGGGTACAGGACTGGAGCTGGAGTATAGGACTGGAGCTGGAGTAAGGACTGGACCTGGGGAATAGGACTAGAGCTGGGGCATAGGACTGGAGCTGGAGTAAGGACTGGACCTGGGGAATAGGACTGGAGCTGGGGCATAGGACTGGAGCTGGAGTAAGGACCTGGGGAATAGGACTGGAGCTGGGATACAGGACTGGAGCTGGAGTACAGGACTGGAGCTGGAGTATAGGACCTGGGGAATAGGACTGGAGCTGGGGTACAGGACTGGAGCTGGAGTAAGGACTGGACCTGGGGAATAGGATTGGACCTGGGGCATAGGACTGGAGCTGGGGTATAGAACTGGAGCTGGAGTAAGGACTGGACCTGGGGAATAGGATTGGACCTGGGGCATAGGACTGGAGCTGGGGTATAGGACTGGAGCTGGGGTACAGGACTGGAGCTGGAGTATAGGACAGGAGCTGGAGTATAGGACTGGAGCTGGAGTATAGGATTAGAGCTGGGATTATTTTTAGCTCCAGACCACTAATCTCTCTGAAGACATGTCAAATCCAAGATTGTAGCCAATCAGTCTTTCTCTTTGGATGTGTGATCCTTGAGATCAGAGTTTTCAAAGTGTTCATGTTTTAATGACCCTGATCCTGTTTACAGAAGCAAATACTTTTTATGTGAAGGTGGATGCTGTATATAACAACTATTCTTTTTAGATCTCAGTCTCTATTTTACGAAATTTACTAATGTTTCAGATTGAGAATGGCTTTTTTTTTTCTCTTCATCTTTCTGGAGTTTGAGCTCACAGAGTCAGGACCGTCTGTCTGCGCAAGACCTGCTATGAGAGCGCAGAGAAGTGGTTATCGGATTGGAAAGGCTAGGAGCGGAGAAGCTGTTATGGATTGGAAAAGCTGATGCATTGTGGACCGTGGGAGAATCTACGTTGTTCTACACGTCTACTGGTCGTTGCTGTGCTGAAACACCTCTAAAAACCGGCATTATGTATTTGTTACTGTGCCTGCTCTTTACTCAATGCCATCCTGGATTAAATAGGCTGAATGATCAATGGGTGAGTGAATTATCTTAGAATTTATCCCTACAATTTGCAAACACTCCTACAAGACCGCCATGTCAATACCACCAGGAACTTGGTCTCTGTCTGCAATTGCATTTGTTCCACTCACAAACGCAGCTGGACCTACACTTGATGGCATAAATCTCACACTATTGAATGACTTTTTTTCTGTATCGAAAGACTCAATTCGTTTTTATTGACAATGGCGCTGACTCCACCAAGTCCTCACGCATTGAGCAAATGAGATATATTGTTATGCTTCTTTTGTTGGTCTCTGGTAATGTGCGACCAAACCCTGGGCCGGTAGATACCATGCAATCTCTACCGACTCCCTATGATTTAACAAACAGAGCATGTTTTGACCTCTTGCATGTTAATGTCAGAAGTCTATTTTCAAATATAGACATGATTAGAATATGGGCTAAAACGACAAATGCAGACGTAATGGTTTTATCAGAAACTTGGCTAAAGAAATCTGTGTCAAATAACTTGATTTCTATTGATGGGTACAAATCAGCTGGGCTAGACAATCTGGACCGTCTCTTTCTAAAAATATTTTTAGAACGGATCAGATGAGTAAAAGAGGAGGTGTTGCAATTTATGTGGAATCCGAGTTTAACACCTCTGAAATTCTCTCGATTACCAAGCCAAACATTTTTAATTGCTTGCGGTTAAAGTGAACGTATATAAGGACTCCCACATCACTGTAGTCGGCTGCTACAGACCGCCCTCGGCTTCGGGAGATGCAAAGGCTAGCTTTTTCAAGTAGGCTAGGCTAGCTGGGCTAGCTGGGCTAGACAATCTGGACCGTCTCTTTCTAAAATTATCCGCCGCAATTGTTGCAACCCCTATTACTAGCCTGTTCAACCTCTCTTTCGTATCGTCTGAGATCCCCAAAGATTGGAAAGCTGCTGCGGTCACCCCCCTCTTCAAAGGGTGACACCCTAGACCCAAACTGTTACAGACCTATATCTATCCTACCCTGCCTTTCTAGCAGGCTGACTAAACCGCTCGTTTTGCGTACGCGAGCGTTGCAAAATACATTTTGAAATCTGTTATTCAATTATTGCACCCACACTGCTTGCGCGCGCCAACGAGCGTCTGCATTGCCAAGGGCTAAAATAGAAGTCGGTTCTATTTCTGACACAGTTCGCGCTGCAAGTCCTGCCTCTCCCATCTCCTCATTGGTTTATAGAAGCAGGTACCCACGTGCCATCTCCTCATTGGTTATACCCACGTGGGTGACTGAAAGACGAACGAGGTCAGTGGCGGTAATGCACATAATTTATGAAAAGTTGCCAATCGCAATGTAAAGTTAAGAGAAGCAAAAGCCTGGAAGGAGGAGAGATGACTAGAAACGATTCGGTTGACCATTTTATGTGTGGATTAATTGGCGGAGTAGAGGACCTTGTGCTTTTCAGGTAAAATAACAACTCAATATTAATATCCCAGGACAACTTACCTAGCAACAGCAAGATAGCTAAAAAGGACAAATTAGTTAGAAAGTGCAAGCTAGCTAGATAAATTGCCATAAATGTTTAATTGTCTTCTTTCTAAAGTCTTCGAAAACAAAGTTAACAAACAAATGTTTAATTGTCTTCTTTCTAAAGTCTTCGAAAGCCAAGTTAACAAACAGATCAGCGACCATTTCGAATCCCACCAAACCTTCTCCGCTATGCAATCTGATTTCCGAGCTGGTCATGGGTGCACCTCAGCCACGCTCAAGGTCCTAAACAACATCAAAACCGCCATCGATAAAAGACAATACTGTGCAGCCGTATTCATCAACCTGGCCAAGGCTTTCGACTCTGTCAATCACCACATTCTTATCGGCAGTCTCAACAGCCTTGGTTTCTCAAATGACTGCCTCACCTGGTTCACCAACTACTTCTCAGACAGAGTTCAGTGTGTCAAATCAGAGGGCCTGTTGTCTGGACCTCTGGCAGTCTCTATGGGGGTGCCACAGGGTACAAATCTCGGGCCGACTCTTTTCTCTGTATACATCAATGATGTCGCTCTTGCTGCTGGTGATGCTCTGATCCACCTCTACGCAGATGACACCATTTTGTATACTTCTGGCTAAACGAAATGCATGCTCTTCAACTGATCGCTGCCTTCACCTGCCCGTCCGTCTAGCATCACCACTCTGGATGGTTCTGACTTAGAATATGTGGACAACTACAAATACCTAGGTGTCTGGTTAGACTGTAAACTCTCCTTCCAGACTCATATTAAGCATCTCCAATCCAAAATTAAATCTAGAATCAGCTTCCTATTTCGCAACAAAGCATCCTTCACTCATGCTGCCAAACCTATCCTCGTAAAACTGACTATCCTACCGATCCTTGACTTCAGTGATGTAATTTACAAAATAGCCTCCAACACTCTACTCAGCAAATTGGATGCAGTCTATCACAGTGCCATCCGTTTTGTCACCAAAGCCCCATATACCACCCACCACTGCGACCTGTATGCTCTCGTTAGCTGGCCCTCGCTACATATTCGTCGCCAAACCCACTGGCTCCAGGTCATCTATAAGTCTTTGCTAGGTAAAGCCCCACCTTATCTTAGCCCATTGGTCACCATAGCAGCACACACCCGTAGCATGCACTCCAGCAAGTATATTTCACTGGTCACACCCAAAGCCAATTCCTCTTTTGCCCGCTTTTCCTTCCAGTTCTCTGCTGCCAATGACTGTAACGAACGGCAAAAGTCACTGAAGCTGGAGACTCATATCTCTCTCACTAACTTTCAGCATCAGCTGTCAGAGCAGCTTGCAGATCATTACACCTGTACATAGCCCATCTGTTAATAGCCCACCCAACTACCTCATCCCCATATTGCTATTTTTTTCTCCTTTGCACCCCAGGATCTCTACTTGCACATTCATCTTCTGCACATCTATCACTCCAGTGTTTAATTGCTAAACTGTAATTATTTTGCCACTATGGCCTATTTATTGCCTTACCTCCCTAATCTTACTTCATTTGCACACACTGTATATAGACTTTTATATTGTGTTATTGACTGTCCATTTGTTTATTCCATGTGTAATTCTGTGTTGTTGTTTGTGTCGCACTGCTTTGCTTAATCTTGGCCAGGTCGCAGTTGTAAATGAAAACTTTGTCTCAACTGGCTTTCCTGGTTAAATAAAGGTGAAATAAAATAAAAAAATAAATTTAACTATCTTTCGGATATCCTGCACAATCTAATTGATTATTTTATGAGATTTGAACTGGGACATGCTACATCTGTATCGGACTTGTTTAAGAACTGTGTGACTCTGAATCTCGCTCAATTATTTAATGCGCCTACAAGACCGAATCCCAGAGCACCTAACAAATCAACGCTATTGGACATTATTCTAACGAATACCCCTCACAAATATACATCGACTGGGATATTCTGTAATGATGTCAGTGATCACTGTGCTATTGCTTGTTTTAGAAATACAAAAATGACCAAAGCCAAAGCCCGTTATATTTTTTAAAGACATTTTAGACAGTTTGATGAGCAAGAGTTCTTACATGATCTGTACCGTAGTATTGACAGAGTAAGTCTGATTCCCGATGTTGACACTGCCTGGGACTATTTTTATATGACATTTGTGTTGATGTGTGATAAGCATGCCCCTGTGAAGAAATGTAGAATAAGTGGAAGGGAATCCCTGGTTTTCAGAAAACTTGGCAGAATTAATTAGAAAGAGAAATAGCTCTTGGGCTCAAGCTAGACATACAAATGCTCCTGTTGACTGGGCCTCCTTCAGAGCCCTAAGAAACAAATTCACAGGATTGATCAGGAAGTCCAAATCAGATGACTATTTAAATGCAGTCACAGAGAACCTAAACAACCCTACCAAGTTCTGGAAGCTAATCAAATCAGATGACTATTTAAATGCAGTCACAGAGAACCTAAACATCCCTACCAAGTTCTGGAAGCTAATCAAATCAGATGACTATTTAAATGCAGTCACAGAGAACCTAAACATCCATACCAAGTTCTGGAAGCTAATCAGATGACTATTTAAATACAGTCACAGAGAACCTAAACATCCCTACCAAGTTCTGGAAGATAATCAAATCAGATGACTATTTAAATGCAGTCACAGAGAACCTAAACATCCCTACCAAGTTCTGGAAGCTAATCAAATCAGATGACTATTTAAATGCAGTCACAGAGAACCTAAACATCCCTACCAAGTTCTGGAAGCTAATCAAATCAGATGACTATTTAAATACAGTCACAGAGAACCTAAACAACCATACCAAGTTCTGGAAGCTAATCAAATCAGATGACTATTTAAATGCAGTCACAGAGAACCTAAAGAACCCTACCAAGTTCTGGAAGCTAATCAAATCAGATGACTATTTAAATGCAGTCACAGAGAACCTAAAGAACCCTACCAAGTTCTGGAAGATAATCAAATCAGATGACTATTTAAATGCAGTCACAGAGAACCTAAACAACCCTACCAAGTTCTGGAAGCTAATCAGATGACTATTTAAATGCAGTCACAGAGAACCTAAACAACCCTACCAAGTTCTGGAAGATAATCAAATCAGATGACTATTTAAATGCAGTCACAGAGAACCTAAACAACCCTACCAAGTTCTGGAAGCTAATCAGATGACTATTTAAATGCAGTCACAGAGAACCTAAACAATCCTACCAAGTTCTGGAAGATAATCAAATCAGATGACTATTTAAATGCAGTCACAGAGAACCTAAAGAACCCTACCAAGTTCTGGAAGCTAATCAGATGACTATTTAAATGCAGTCACAGAGAACCTAAACAACCCTACCAAGTTCTGGAAGATAATCAAATCAGATGACTATTTAAATGCAGTCACAGAGAACCTAAAGAACCCTACCAAGTTCTGGAAGATAATCAAATCAGATGACTATTTAAATGCAGTCACAGAGAACCTAAACACCCCTACCAAGTTCTGGAAGCTAATCAAATCAGATGACTATTTAAATGCAGTCACAGAGAACCTAAACAACCCTACCAAGTTCTGGAAGATAATCAAATCAGATGACTATTTAAATGCAGTCACAGAGAACCTAAACAACCCTACCAAGTTCTGGAAGATAATCAGATGACTATTTAAATGCAGTCACAGAGAACCTAAACATCCCTACCAAGTTCTGGAAGCTAATCAAATCAGATGACTATTTAAATACAGTCACAGAGAACCTAAACAATCCTACCAAGTTCTGGAAGCTAATCAAATCAGATGACTATTTAAATGCAGTCACAGAGAACCTAAAGAACCCTACCAAGTTCTGGAAGCTAATCAAATCAGATGACTATTTAAATACAGTCACAGAGAACCTAAACAATCCTACCAAGTTCTGGAAGCTAATCAAATCAGATGACTATTTAAATGCGGTCACAGAGAACCTAAAGAACCCTACCAAGTTCTGGAAGCTAATCTAATCAGTGTCAGGTTCTAATGTATCCTCTGGCCTCCCTGACATTTAATGATGGATTGTAATGATGTGAAGGATAAAGCTGATATTGTAGGGGTTTTAACAAGCACTTCATATCTGCTGGTTCAGTTTTTGATAATGGTGGGGCCCAGGACTCTAATGTAAGCTCTGTTCCAGTCAACTATGATATAGACCCTCATGTCAACCATTTTAACTTTGAGCCTGTTTCTTATACTGAGGTCTATAAAGCACTAAAGGCTATAGACACTAAAAAGTCTGCAGATCCAGACAACCTGGATCCCTACCTCTTAAAGATAGCAGCTGGTATTATTACTGAACCTGTGGCTCACATTTTCAACATGAGTCTCTTGACCAATTCCATACCCAGCATTTAGAAATCAGCTGATGTCCTCCCACTGCTAAAGGGTGGAGATCCCTCAGATGCTAATAACTATCGTCCTCTCTCTAAACTCCCTATCCTGGACAAAGTCAATGAACCCCTAGCGAACTCCCTATCCTGGACAAAGTCTATGAATCCCTGGTGAACTCCCTATCCTGGCCAAAGTCTATGAATCCCTGGTGAACTCCCTATCCTGGTCAAAGTCTATGAATCCCTAGTGAACTCCCTATCCTGGCCAAAGTCTATGAATCCCCAGTGAACTCCCTATCCTGGTCAAAGTCTATGAATCCCTGGTGAACTCCCTATCCTGGTCAAAGTCTATGAATCCCTGGTGAACTCCCTATCCTGGTCAAAGTCTATGAATCCCTGGTGAACTCCCTATCCTGGCCAAGGTCTATGAATCCCTAGTGAACATCACAGTCAAAAAACATATTCATTGAGAGGAACATACTGAGCAGGGTTCAGTCTGGCTTTAGATCGGGGCACAGCACCACAACTGCAGCTATGGCAGTGGCAAACGACATCATAAATGCACTTGATAAAAAGCAACATTGTGCTGCTCTGTTTATGGATTTATCAAAGGCCTTTGATTCAGTTGACCATGAGTTGTTGCTAGCTAGACTCAGAAACATTGGTCTCAGTGAAGGGGCAATAAATTGGTTTAGGAACTATCTTTCTGACAGAACACAATGTGTATATACTGACAATCACAAGTCTAGCATTCTAGAGATTAATAGAGGTGTCCCCCAGGGTTCCATTTTAGCTCCTGTGTTGTTCTCAATGTTTATTCATGATTTTGGAAATGGGATGCAACCAGCAAAGTTACATCTATATGCAGATGATACAGTTACATATTCATGTGCTCCTTCTCTGGTTCAGGCTGTGGAAGAGCTCCAGACTGCTTTTCAGTCACCGCAGACCTCCCTTCATGGTTTCAAACTGGTCTTGAATGTACAAAATACTAAATGCATGACTTTTACCAGAGCTAGAACTCTGCCAGAGAACGTTAGCATTGTCACATCTGGTGGCTTATTGAAAAAGCGTCATCCTACAAATATCCAGGTATTTGGTTGGATGACAAGTTGTCCTTTAAAGTTCATGTGGATAATCTTGTGAGGAAGCTTAAATTGAATTTGGGTTTTTATTTCCGTAATAAGGCTTCCCACTTAAGATTGAGCTCCCTACTATCTCCAAAGAACAGAGGTCTCTCCTTAATGCCCCTATTACCGAGGAATAGATCATGTTTGCAATTAAGAATCTGCAAAATGGTAAGGCCCCAGGACCAGACGGGTTTTGATGTGAGTTCTATAAGGAGTTTCATGGCCTGATCCTTGAGCCATTGTGTGATATGTTTAACCACTCATTTTCAAATGACCAGCTCCCTCAAACGCTGAGAGAAGCCAACATATCACTTATTCTCAAAAAGGGAAAATGTCCAGAGTCTTGTTCCTTGTACAGACCCATTTCCCTTCTGAATGTGGATAGAAAATTGCTTTCTAAAATTCTAGCCACAAGATTAGAGGACTCACTGCCACTAATTGTGAAAGGAGACCAAACTGGCTTCATTAAGGGCCATAAGTCATGCAACAATGTCAGGTGGCTTCTTAATGTAATTCAAGCCTACCAACGAAGTGCTATGGATGGTCTTGTGCTCTCCTTAGATGCTGAGAAAGCATTTGATCGTGTGGAGTGGTCTTACCTATTCTTTGCTCTAAATACATTTGGTCTAGGGGTCAACTTTATAAAATAGGTGAACATTTTTATATGATGATCCTCAGGCTGCTGTCCTTACTAATGGGCTAAGAACAAGTAGCTTCTCTATACACAGACAGGGCTGTCCTTTTTTCTCCTATTTGCACTCGTTATGGAACCACTGGCCGAGGCCATCAGGGTAAGGCCTGCTATACAGGGGCTGCTCATTGGTGATGTTCACCATAAAATAAGCTTGTATGCTGATGATGTCCTGATATTCATCTCTAGTCCCGAGACTTCAATTACATCTCTTGTTAATATTATTGAATTATTCAGCGAATTCTCAGGCTACAACATTAACTTAACTAAATCAGAGGCTATGCCACTTGGTAACCTTCACTCTGTACCTAATACTTCTCCCCCCTTCCCCTTTTAAATGGTGACCCTCAGGTTTTATGTATCTAGGTATATTTGTAACTCCTAAATTCCAGCAAATGTACAATGCCAATTTTGTTCCCTTGTTTGATACAATAAGACAGGATTTCAATTTCATGGTTGGGTAGAATATCCCTCTTGAAGATTAATATTTTACCTAGACTACCTTACCCAATCCAAATGATCCCAGTATTACTCCAATAAGGTAATAAAGGATGTAAATGGATGGCTAAGTTCCTTCATATGGAGTAAACGCAAGCCAAGACTTAAGATGACAATTTTGCAGCTGCCAAGTTCTATGGGCGGCTTGGATCTGCCCAATATCAGGTTATATCAGTGGTGTGCCCACCTATGTTATATTTCTGATTGGATCACAAATGATGACTCCTCTATTTGGTAAGACATTGAGACTTCTCTTTCAAAATACCCCTTACAGGATCTTTTCTTTTTCAGAAGTTTCAAGTCTGTAGAAGATCACTGCAATAATCCCATTACACTTAACACACTCAAGGTTTGGAGGTCAGTTCAGCGCTTCCTGGGAAGGTCCAAACTAACCTCTGCTCTTACCCCAATTCTTAACAACCCAGATTTTGGTCCAGGATTGCTGGATGCTGGCTTTAACTTTTGGCTTAATAAGGGCATACGCAGACTAAATGACTTATTTGCTGATAAGATTTTATTGTCATTTGAGCAGATGGTTCAGAAATATCGACTCCCAAAGCAGGACTTTTTCCAAGTCCTACAAGTAAGACATTATATTCTGAAGAGCACCACCTTAATTGCAACCCTGTTATATGTCTGTCATTGAAAGCTTTTTTTCCCACAAAGGAAAATGTCTGTACGTCTGTTTTATGATGCTTTAAGGTTCTTTCTGCTGTCGACATACAGAAGGTGAAACAAGTGTCTGTTGCTATTGACAAGGAGATGTGGGAGGACATTTGGAGATATGCAAAAACAATATCTATATGTAATCGTACTAGAGCAATTCAGTTAAGAGTAATACACAGATTGCATATATCCCCAAATCGCAGACATGCTTTTAATGTAACGGCTGTTTGAAGAAGAGGACCAAGGTGCAGCGTGGTACGTGTTCATGATTTTTAATACAGCTGAACACTAGAACAAAAAATAACAAAGCGGAACAAACGAAACAGTTCAAATAGAGACATAAAAAAGGAACTAAGGTCAGGGCGTGACAGTACCCCCCCCCCCCCCCCAAAGGTGCGGACTCCGGCCACAAAACCTAAACCCATAGGGGAGGGTCTGGGTGGGCATCTATCCGCGGTGGCGGCTCTGGTGCGGGACGTGGACCCCTCTCCACCTTAGGCTTGACCCTCGCAGCGGGCCCCGGACAGGGGGGAGACTCTGGCAGCTCCGGATAGGAGGGAGACTCTGGCAGCTCCGGACAGGAGGGAGACTCTGGCAGCTCCGGACAGGAGGGCCGGGCGGGGAGAGGAAGATGGTGTATGTGTGTGCATGTATGTATATATATATATGCAGGTATGTGTAAGTGAGTGCTGTTTTGTCTTTGTTGTTGTATCTCTTAATATGGGTGAAAATTGTGAAATTCCAATAAAAATACTGTTACAATAAAAATATAGGACTGGAGCTGGGGTATAGCTGGGGTATAGCTGGGGTGTAGCTGGGGTATAGGTGGGGTGTAGCTGGGGTATAGCTGGGGTATAGCTGGGGTATAGCTGGGGTATAGCTGGGGTATAGCTGGGGTATAGGTGGGGTGTAGCTGGGGTATAGCTGGGGTAGAGGTGGGGTATAGCTGGGGTATAGGTGGGGTATAGCTGGGGTATAGCTGGGGTATAGGTGGGGTATAGCTGGGGTATAGCTGGGGTATAGGTGGGGTGTAGCTGGGGTGTAGCTGGGGTATAGCTGGGGTATAGGTGGGGTGTAGCTGGGGTATAGCTGGGGTATAGGTGGGGTATAGGTGGGGTATAGCTGGGGTATAGCTGGGGTATAGGTGGGGTATAGGTGGGGTATAGGTGGGGCATAGCTGGGGTATAGGTGGGGTATAGCTGGGGCATAGCTGGGGTATAGCTGGGGTATAGGTGGGGTATAGCTGGGGTATAGGTGGAGCATAGCTGGGGCATAGCTGGGGTATAGCTGGGGTATAGGTGGGGTATAGCTGGGGTATAGGTGGAGCATAGCTGGGGTATAGCTGGGGTATAGCTGGGGTATAGCTGGGGTATAGCTGGGGTGTAGCTGGGGTATAGCTGGGGTACAGGTGGGGTATAGCTGGGGTATAGCTGGGGTATAGCTGGGGTATAGCTGGGGTATAGGTGGAGCATAGCTGGGGTATAGCTGGGGTATAGCTGGGGTATAGGTGGGGTATAGGTGGAGCATAGCTGGGGTATAGCTGGGGTATAGCTGGGGTATAGCTGGGGTATAGCTGGGGTGTAGCTGGGGTATAGCTGGGGTACAGGTGGGGTATAGCTGGGGTATAGGTGGAGCATAGCTGGGGTATAGCTGGGGTATAGCTGGGGTATAGCTGGGGTATAGCTGGGGTATAGGTGGAGCATAGCTGGGGTATAGCTGGGGTATAGCTGGGGTATAGGTGGAGCATAGCTGGGGTATAGCTGGGGTATAGCTGGGGTATAGCTGGGGTGTAGGTGGAGCATAGCTGGGGTATAGCTGGGGTATAGCTGGGGTATAGGTGGAGCATAGCTGGGGTATAGCTGGGGTATAGCTGGGGTATAGCTGGGGTGTAGCTGGGGTATAGCTGGGGTACAGGTGGGGTATAGCTGGGGTATAGGTGGAGCATAGCTGGGGTATAGCTGGGGTATAGCTGGGGTATAGCTGGGGTATAGCTGGGGTATAGGTGGGGTATAGCTGGGGTATAGGTGGAGTATAGCTGGGGTATAGCTGGGGTATAGCTGGAGTATAGCTGGGGTATAGCTGGGGTATAGCTGGGGTATAGGTGGGGTATAGCTGGGGTATAGGTGGAGTATAGCTGGGGTATAGCTGGGGTATAGGTGGAGTATAGCTGGGGTATAGGTGGAGTATAGGTGGAGTATAGCTGGGGTATAGCTGGGGTATAGCTGGGGTGTAGCTGGGGTATAGCTGGGGTATAGCTGGGGTATAGCTGGGGTATAGCTGGGGTGTAGCTGGGGTGTAGGTGGAGTATAGCTGGGGTATAGGTGGGGTATAGGTGGAGTATAGGTGGAGTATAGCTGGGGTATAGCTGGGGTATAGGTGGAGTATAGGTGGGGTATAGGTGGGGTATAGGTGGGGTATAGGTGGGGTATAGGTGGGGTATATCTGGGGTATAGATGGAGTATAGCTGGGGTATAGGTTTGGGGCTGGAGTAACGGACTGGCTTCGATCTGCTATGCCCTCAGACGAACCATCAAACAGGCAAAACCTAAATACAGGACTAAGATTGAATCCTACTACACTGGCTCCATCACTTGTCGTATGTGGAAATGCTTTCAAACTATTACGGACTACAAAGGAAAGACCAGCCTCCAGCTGCCCAGTGACACAAACCTACCAGACGAGCTAAATTACTTATATGCGTGCTTCGAGGCAAGCAACACCGAAGCATGCATGAGAGCACCAGCAGTTCCAGACGACTGTGTGATCACGCTCGCCGTAGTCGATGTGAGTAAGACCTTTAAAAAGGTCAACATTCACAAGGCTGTAGGGCCAGACGGATTACCAGGACGTGTACTCCGAGCATGCGCTGACCAACTGGCAAATGTCTACACTGACATGTTCAACCTGTCCCTGGCCGAGTCAAGCAGATCACCATAGTCCCTGTGCCCAAGAATACCAAGATAACATGTCTAAATGACTACCATCCTGTAGCACTCATGTCTGTAGCCATGAAGTGCTTTGAAAGGAGTATAGCTGGGGTATAGCTGGGGTATTAACACCATTATCGCAGAAACCCTAGAACTAATCCAGCTTGCACACCACCCCAACAGATCCACAGATGACACAATCTCTATTGCACTCAACACTGCCGTTTCCAAACGTGAAAAGGCTGTTCAATTGACTACAACTCAGCGTTCAACACCATAGTGCCCTTACAGCATATCACTAAGCTAAGGACCCAGGAAATAAACACCTCCCTCTGAAACTGGATCCTGTACTTCCTGACCAGCCACCCCCAGGTGGTAAGGGTAGGTAACAACACATCCGCCATGCTGATCCTCAACACTGGGGCCCCTCAGGGGTGCGTGCTTAGTCCCATCCTGTACTCCCTGTTCACCCATGACTCCCTGTTCACTCCCTGATCACCGACAATGATGAGACAGCCTATAGGGAGGAGGTCAGAGACCTGGCAGTGTGGTGCTAGGACAACAACCTCTCCCTCAATGTGATCAAGTCAAAGGAGACGGGGCTGTATTGGAGCAGGTTGAAAGCTTCAAGTTCCTTGGTGTCCACATCACTAACAAACTATCATGGTCCAAACACACCAAGACAGTCGTGAAGAGGGCACAACAAAGCCTATCCCCCCTCAGGAGACTGAAAATATTTGGCATGGGTCCTCAGGTCCTGAAAAAGTCCTACAGCGGCACCATCGGCCTCCGACCGTAAGGCGCTACAAACGGTAGTGCATTTGGCCCAGTACATCACTGGGGCCAAGCTTCCTACCATCCAGGACCTCTATATCAGGCGGTGTCAGAGGAAGGCCCTAAAAATTGTAGAAGACTCCAGCCACCCTAGTCATAGACTGTTCTCTCTGCTACCGCACGGCAAGCGGTACCGGAGCACCAAGTCTAGGTCCAAAAGGCTTCTTAACAGCTTCTACCCCTAAGCCATAAGGCTTCTGAACAGCTAATCAAACGGCTACCCGGTCTATTTGCACCCCCCCTTACACTGCTGCTACTCGCTGTAACCAGTACCCCCTGTATATAGCCTCTCTATTGTTATTTTTTTGTTGCTCTTCTATTTTCTACTTTAGTTTATTTAGTAAATATATCTCTGAAGTCTTATTTTTCTTAAAACTGCATTGTTGGTTAAGGGCTTATAAGTAAGCATCTTGCGGTAAGGTTGTACCTGTTGTATTCTGCGCATGTGACAAATAAACATTTATTTGGGCATAGGACTGGGGCATAGGACTGGGGCATAGGACTGTGGTATAGGTCTGGAGTATAGGACTGTGGTATAGGACTGTGGTATAGGTCTGGAGTATAGGACTGGGGTATAGGACTGGGGCATAGGACTGGGGTATAGGTCTGGAGTATAGGACTGGGGTATAGGACTGGGGCATAGGACTGGGGCATAGGACTGGGGTATAGGACTGGGGTATAGGACTGGGGTATAGGACTGGGGTATAGGACTGGGGTATAGGACTGGGGTATAGGACTGGGGTATAGGACTGGGGTATAGGACTGGGGTATAGGACTGGGGTATAGGACTGGGGTATAGGACTGGGGTATAGGACTGGGGCATAGGACTGGGGCATAGGACTAGTCTTCTGTCACCAGCATCACTGATATAATTACTGATATTGTTCTTGTACATACTGTATAACTACATATAACTACCTCATCTACCACTGATATGGTTATTGATATTGTTCTTGTACATAATGTATATTATTTTGTTCTTTCTCTGCTGGCATTGACACTTTTTTTCTTAATTTTTTATATTAACACTTTCTATTTTTAATATTTCACTGAGCTGGATGTACCGTTTACACCTTCTGTAGAGACCCATCCACTAGGCAAGATGTGGCTGGGGGGGGGGGTTATAGCATTTGTTTCACATGACCCATCAATTTAGACTTGTTTCTGTGTAAGCATCATCTAATAATTATAAAATATTTATACTATATTTTTATCTGGACACTTTTTGATATTGCTACTATGCAAAATAACAATTTCACTGTACCGTTTACACCTTCTGTATCCTTTGCATGTGACAAACAAACTTAGATTTTATTTGATATTGTGTGTTTGTCAGAGACAGTAATGTGAAGAACAACATGACCTGCACCAAAGTCAGATTAAGAGAAAGGCCAAGGACTAGATAAAGTGTATTTTTACCTGGGGTTAGCTGGTCACCTGTTAGCTGGTCACCTTTTGTTTAGCTGGTCACCTTTTGGTCAGCTGGCCACCTTTTAAGGCTAGGGGGCAGTATCCTGAATTTCCGGATGACTGACGTGCCCAAAGTAAACTGCCTGTTATCAGGCCCAGAAGCTAGGATATGCAATTGTAGCATTGGATAGAAAACACTCTGAAGTTTCTAAACTGTTAAAATAATGTCTGTGAGTATAACAGAACTGATATGGCAGGCGAAAACGCAAGGAAAATCCATCCAGATTTTTATTTTTTTTGAGGTCACAGGCTTTTTCAATGCAATGCTATGGGATATACAAAAAACTTGCTCCCAGATTGCAGTTCTTATGGCTTCCACTAGATGTCACCAGTCTTTAGAAAGGGTTTCAGGCTTGTTTCTTGAAAAATGGACAAGTAGTTGTAGTTTATCCAAGGTGTTCTCATCAGGCAGGACAGGTAGACTTTCGGCGCGAGTGAACGAGTGCGCCCTCCTTGTTATTTTTATTTTCTATTGAACACCATTCTTTCTGTCTGAAATATTATTGTTTATTTACATATTAGGGTACCTGAGGATTGATTACAAACATTGTTTGACTTGTTTGGACGAAGTTTACCGGTAGCTTTTTGGATTCCTTTATATGCATGTTGAATGGATTACTGAAATCAATGGCACCAACTAAACTGACTTTTTGGATATAAAGAAGGACTTTATCGAACATTCATTGTGTAGCTGGGATCCTTGGGATTGCAAACAGAGGAAGATCTTCAAAGGTAAGTGATTTATTTTATTGCTATTTGTGATTTTTGTGAAGCCGGTGCTGGTTGAAAAAGTATTTTGATGTCGGGGCTGTCCTCAGATAATCGCATGGTATGCTTTCGCCGTAAAGCCTTTTTGAAATCTGACAACACAGTTGGAATAACAAGAAGTTAAGCTTTTAAAAGATGTCAGACACTTACTTGTATGTTCATGAATGTTTAATATTACAATTTTGTCATTTGAATTTGGCGAGCTCCAGCTTCACCGGATGTTGTCGATTTTGATCCCGCTAGCGTGATCCGAGCCCTAAGAGGGAAGATTGAAGACAACAACAACAAACAGCAGGGATATAGACAGCCACAAGCCTGGGCAACCCTGCTAGCAGCTAGGCAAGCTACTACGCCAAACAGCTCCTCAGACCCGACTTTGGTCAGCAGGATCACTGGACAGATAGTAGCGGTCCCAGCAACTGATGCCAACCACGTCACGGGATCCAAACTCAAAAGGTAGCTGGCTAGTAACCAAACTATTTCAATAGACTTTCAAAACTTTCCAAAACAACAAACCGAGCTCTCCCTCGTTCCGCGTTTAACAGGAAGTGATGATAGGAAGTGAAATAATGTACCTCCTGACATCCAAAAGTAGTCTTTACATTTTGAATGGTTAGCAGGACAGGAAAATGGTCCAATTCACTCAGTTATGAAGAGAACATCCCTGGTCATCCCTACTGCCTCTGATCTGGCGGACTCACTAAACACAAACGCTTCATTTGTAAATTATGTCTGAGAGTTAGAGTTTGCTCCTGGCTATCCATAAATAAATACAAATGTAAGAAATGGTGCCATCTGGTTTGCTAAATATAAGGAATTTTAAATGATTTATACTTTTACTTTTGATACTTAAGTATATTTAAAACAAAATACTTTTAGACTTTTACTCAAGTAGTATATTAGTGAGTGACTTTCCCTTTTACTTGAGTCATTTTCTATTAAGGTATCTTTACTTTTACTCAAGTATGATAATTGGGTACTTTTCCACCACTGCCTGCCTGCCTGCCTGCCTGCCTGCCTGCCTGCCTGCCTGCCTGCCTGCCTGCCTGCCTGCCTGCCTGCCTGCCTGCCTGCCCGTGTGTGTGCTGCCTCCAGGGCTGCAACAATGGTAAAACCTCTTAAGGAGCGGACCCTTGTTTTTAATTTTCGCCTAAAATGTCATACCCAAATCTAACTGCCTGTAGCTCAGGACCTGATGCAAGGATAAGCATATTCTTGATACCATTTGAAAGGAAACACTTTGAAGTTTGTGAAAATGTGAAATTAATGTAGAAGAATATAACACATTAGATCTGGAAAAAGACTAAACAAAGAAAAAAAACGCGTTTAATTATTTATTTTTTTACTATCATTTTTGAAATGCAACCGAAAGGCCATAATGTATTATTCCAGCCCAGGCCCAATTTAGATTTTGCCCATTAGATGTCAGCAGTGTACGTGCAACGTTTTAGACTGATCCAATGAACCATTCTGTTCAAAATGTTGTATCAAGACTGCCCAAATGTGCCTAATTGGTTTATTAATACATTTTCAAGTTCATAATTGTACACTCTCCTCAAACAATAGCATTGCATTCTTTCACTGTAATAGCTACTGTAAATTGGACAGTGCAGTTAGATTAACAAGAATTTAAGCTTTCTGACCATATCAGATATGTCTATGTACTGGGATTTTGTTTTGTTACCTACAACCTCATGCTAATCACATTAGCCTACGTTAGCTCAACCATCCTGCGGGGGGGGGACACTGATCACGTAGAGGTTAATTGGTACAAGACTGTAACAATTTGCCTCCATCCACAGTAAAAGACGATGACTGTAGCTAATAACACAACAGGAAATATAGTAACCTGGCCTTAAATATTCCTGGCCATTCATTGGCTAATTCAACATCATGACAGCAGTCTACAGTACTCATATATCTGATGTTTGAGTCACTATTCAGCAGCATAGGGAATGCAAGGTTAAAAGGACATCCCAGGAAATGTATTTGACTCACTCTTATCAAGTTGACTAATAGTCTATGACTAAAATTAGAGGGGATATTACTAAATCGTATTTATTAAGTTAAATAAATATAAGATATAACATGTTTTCTCTAAGGTCTCCCACAACAAAATCAGGCACGTAATTGGTCTTCAATGTGACAGAACCATAGCAGATGTGTTTTTATATATTTAACCTTCATTTAACCTTTTATTTAACTAGCCAAGTCAGTTAAGAACAAATTCTTATTTACAATGATGGCCTACCAAAAGGCAAACACACATCACAAGAGAGACACCACAACACACAGAGAGACCTAAGACAACAACATAGCATGGCAGCAACACATGACAACACAGCATGTTGGCAACACCACATGACAACAACATGGCAGCAACACAACATGGTACAAACATTATTGGGAACAGACCAGAGCAAGAAGTTAGATGCTATAAACGTTGTAACAGTCTGCCTGCAGGGCACATTACGCGCTGTTACAGCGTGTATGTGTGTGTGTACACAGTACAAGCTGCGGACAATTCGGGGCGTGTTTGTGGAGAGGGGGGGGCTGGGGTCGAAGGAAGGAAGGAAGGAAGGATGGGAGGATGGGAGGGGAAAGGAGTGAACCCTAGTCTAACAGCGACGTCATTCCAGTGGAGTCAACAGCGACCCGCAAAGAGATCTTCAACATTTTGTCCCGTTCTGCTCAGTTACCGGGCGGCCGCACATAGGATACCAACTTTAAAAAAAATCCATATCTTAACTTTTCTTGTCCATGTTCCGTAGTAGTTAATTTAATCTGTTGGCTATGATGAAGTGGGGAGCAGCTGATTTGGGGGTGACATGGACATTGTTCTCTCTGTTCTTCAACTTTTCTGTCACCAACGGACAAAATCCGCCGAACTACAACCTTTTCCAAGGAGCTGCGTACCAGGGCGCGAGACACCGACAGTCACAGAGGAATAGGTCAATTATTATTTGTATCTATTGTTAATCTGTTTTATTGATTTCCATTTGCCTCAAACGAGTTGTGTTCTGTGTCGCTGCGATCGTTATTTTATTTTCGCATGACTTTTTCTCTTTAATTAGTGCAGGAAATGGAGAGATTAAATGTGATTACATTGAATGAATTCAATATACGTTTACATTTAGAATTATTTTACTGCAGTTATTTATCACTAAATTGTTGCATTGAGTTGTTTCTGAGTTCTGTTCTGGAGAATAATGGACCACTGAGTGTGTCTAGTCTTGTCTGTTTGCTGCAGATAGGTTGGTTATCTGCCCCAGTCACCCTGTAACGTGATAGGTTGGTTATCTGCCCCAGTCACCCTGTAACGTGATAGGCTGGTTATCTGCCCCAGTCACCCTGTAATGTGATTGGCTGGTTATCTGCCCCAGTCACCCTGTAACGTGATAGGTTGGTTATCTGCCCCAGTCACCCTGTAACGTGATAGGTTGGTTATCTGCCCCAGTCACCCTGTAACGTGATAGGCTGGTTATCTGCCCCAGTCACCCTGTAACGTGATAGGCTGGTTATCTGCCCCAGTCACCCTGTAACGTGATAGGTTGGTTATCTGCCCCAGTCACCCTGTAACGTGATAGGTTGGTTATCTTCCCCAGTCACCCTGTAACGTGATAGGTTGGTTATCTTCCCCAGTCACCCTGTAACGTGATAGGCTGGTTATCTGCCCCAGTCAGCTACAGCTAAACGATCCACACAGATGCTGACTTTTATTTCTCTCTCTTCTTTCTCAAATGTTTCTATCAGACAAGAGACTATTTGTATCTTTTTTCTCAAGCCTGGAAGGGTTGGAATTGTTGCCTGATGATTGGTTACCATATGTTGCTTATACATCTCTCTCTCTCCTCCCCCTCTAGGAACTGGTGTGCATATGTGGTCCATAAGAACGTGAGCTGTACCGTCCAGGGGAATGTGGAGAGCTTTGTGGAGCCTGAGGTGGCACCGTGCCCAAACCATGACCCAGACTGTGAGCAACAAGTGATGTAAGTTTCCCTGGAGAGAGGTATGGGTGGAGGACAGAGAGAGGGATGACAGAGAGGTATGGGAGAGAGGGATGGGTGGAGGACAGAGAGAGGGATGACAGAGAGGTATGGGAGAGAGGGATGGGTGGAGGACAGAGAGAAAGGAATGAAAGAGAGGTATGGGAGAGAGACCTGGGTGGAGGACAGAGAGAAAGAGGGGTGGGTGGAAGATGGAGAGAGAGAGATGGAGGGCAGAGCGAGAGAGGGATGGGTGGAGGACAGAGTGAGAGAGGGATGGGTGGGTGGAGGATGGGGAGAGAGAGAGGGATGGGAGAAGGGAATGGGTGGGTGGAGGACAGAGAGAGGGATGACAGAGAGGTATGGGAGAGAGGGATGGGTGGAGGACACAGAGAGAGGAATGACAGGTAGGGATGGGTGGAGGACAGGGAGAAAGAGGGGTGGGAGAGAGGGATGGGTGGGTGGGAGTTGGAGAGAGAGGGATGGGTGGGTGAAGGACAGAGAGAGAGAGGGATGGGAGAGAGGAATGGGATGGGTGAAGGACGGAGAGAGAGAGATGGAGGGCAGAGCGAGAGAGGGATGGGTGGAGGACAGAGCGGGAGAGGGATGGGTGGAGGACGGAGAGAGAGAGATGGAGGGCAAAGCGAGAGAGGGATGGGTAGAGGACAGAGCGAGAGAGGGATGGGTGAAGGACGGAGAGAGAGAGGGATATAATATAATATTATTCCCTCCCTTCTCTTATTTTCTCATCTGAGAGGGCTGGGGATGTTACAGCAATGTGATGGGAACTAGGTGGAGTTGCTCCTTACTACTCAGTCACCTCAGGTCCACTGGAGGGGTGAGAAGGGTTAGGAAAAGGGAGGACAGAAGGGAGGAAACAGCCGTTTGGATTTATGAGTTAGCCAGTGAACAGCAATGATTCATCCACTCTGATTAGGTCATTTATTCCAGTAATGAGACTGACGGGATGACTGATCAACCACCGAATGAATGACAACACTGGCTCTGACAACATCAACCACAGAATGAATGACAACACTGGCTCTGACAACATCAACCACAGAATGAATGACAACACTGGCTCTGACAACATCAAATGGAAGTTGTTGTTTTCATCATTAGAGCGTCACTGGAAATATTTCATAGCTGGACGGCCCAGGTTCCACTAATGGGGTTCCACTGATGGGGTTTCACTCAATTAGATTTACCATAGCTGGGCAGCCCAGGTTCCACTGATAGGGTTCCACTCAATTAGATTTACCATAGCTGGGCAGCCCAGGTTCCACTGATAGGGTTTCACTCAATTAGATTTACCATAGCTGGGCAGCCCAGGTTCCACTGATGGGGTTCCACTCAATTAGATTTACCATAGCTGGACAGCCCAGGTTCCACTGATGGGGTTCCACTCAATTAGATTTACCATAGCTGGACAGCCCAGGTTCCACTGATGGGGTTCCACTAATGGGGTTTCACTCAATTAGATTTACCATAGCTGGACAGCCCAGGTTCCACTGATGGGGTTCCACTCAATTAGATTTACCATAGCTGGACAGCCCAGGTTCCACTGATGGGGTTCCACTCAATTAGATTTACCATAGCTGGGCAGCCCAGGTTCCACTGATGGGGTTCCACTCAATTAGATTTACCATAGCTGGACAGCCCAGGTTCCACTGATGGGGTTCCACTGATGGGGTTCCACTCAATTAGATTTACCATAGCTGGGCAGCCCAGGTTCCACTGATGGGGTTCCACTGATGGGGTTTCACTCAATTAGATTTACCATAGCTGGACAGCCCAGGTTCCACTGATGGGGTTCCACTGATGGGGTTCCACTCAATTAGATTTACCATAGCTGGACAGCCCAGGTTCCACTGATGGGGTTCCACTCAATTAGATTTACCATAGCTAGACAGCCCAGGTTCCACTGATGGGGTTCCACTCAATTAGATTTACCATAGCTGGGCAGCCCAGGTTCCACTGATGGGGTTCCACTCAATTAGATTTACCATAGCTAGACAGCCCAGGTTCCACTGATGGGGTTCCACTCAATTAGATTTACCATAGCTAGACAGCCCAGGTTCCACTGATGGGGTTCCACTCAATTAGATTTACCATAGCTGGACAGCCCAGGTTCCACTGATGGGGTTCCACTCAATTAGATTTACCATAGCTGGGCAGCCCAAGTTCCACTGATGGGGTTTCACTCAATTAGATTTACCATAGCTGGACGGCCCAGGTTCCACTGATGGGGTTTCACTCAATTAGATTTACCATAGCTGGACGGCCCAGGTTCCACTGATGGGGTTTCACTCAATTAGATTTACCATAGCTGGACGGCCCAGGTTCCACTGATGGGGTTTCACTCAATTAGATTTACCATAGCTGGACGGCCCAGGTTCCACTGATGGGGTTTCACTCAATTAGATTTACCATAGCTGGACAGCCCAGGTTCCACTGATGGGGTTCCACTGATGGGGTTTCACTCAATTAGATTTACCATAGCTGGACAGCCCAGGTTCCACTGATGGGGTTCCACTGATGGGGTTTCACTCAATTAGATTTACCATAGCTGGACAGCCCAGGTTCCACTGATGGGGTTCCACCCAATTAGAGTTATCATCAAATCAAATCATGCTTTATTTATACATTACATTTCAGTCATGAAATGCAACGCAATGTGCTTTACAGGAAAAAAACAAATTAAAAACAATTTAAAATAAAAGCAGAAATATTTACTACACAACAAAAGATAAAAAAACAAAATAATGACACAAACAGAACGATTAAAAAGCACCCTGAGGAAAAGAAAAGCTAAAAATATGTTTTAAGATCTCTTTTAAATATGTCCACAGTTTCGGCCCCCCTCAGGGGGGTACTGGGTACATAACTTAAAAGCCTGACATGTATTGGGGTGCACAATTGTGGATTGATTTAAAAACCAATACAAGAATGTTCAAATGAATTCTAAAACTCACAAGCAGCCAGTACAGAGACCTTATAACCGGTGTAGTGTGTGCTCTCCGTCTGGTCTTGGTCAGTACAGAGACCTTATAACCGGTGTAGTGTGTGCTCTCCGTCTGGTCTTGGTCAGTACAGAGACCTTATAACCGGTGTAATGTGTGCTCTCCGTCTGGTCTTGGTCAGTACAGAGACCTTATAACCGGTGTAGTGTGTGCTCTCCGTCTGGTCTTGGTCAGTACAGAGACCTTATAACCGGTGTAATGTGTGCTCTCCGTCTGGTCTTGGTCAGTACAGAGACCTTATAACCGGTGTAGTGTGTGCTCTCCGTCTGGTCTTGGTCAGTACCCTGCAGCATACTGTATGTTTTACAGTACAGAGACCTTATAACCGGTTTAGTGTGTGTTCTCCGTCTGGTCTTGGTCAGTACAGAGACCTTATAACCGGTGTAGTGTGTGCTCTCCGTCTGGTCTTGGTCAGTACAGAGACCTTATAACCGGTGTAATGTGTGCTCTCCGTCTGGTCTTGGTCAGTACCCACGCTGCAGCATTCTGTAGGGTTTACAGTACAGAGACCTTATAACCGGTGTAGTGTGTGCTCTCCGTCTGGTCTTGGTCAGTACAGAGACCTTATAACCGGTGTAGTGTGTGCTCTCCGTCTGGTCTTGGTCAGTACCCTGCAGCATACTGTATGTTTTACAGTACAGAGACCTTATAACCGGTGTAATGTGTGTTCTCCATCTGGTCTTGGTCAGTACCCTGCAGCATACTGTATGTTTTACAGTACAGAGACCTTATAACCGGTGTAATGTGTGTTCTCCGTCTGGTCTTGGTCAGTACAGAGACCTTATAACCGGTGTAATGTGTGTTCTCCATCTGGTCTTGGTCAGTACCCACGCTGCAGCATTCTGTAGGGTTTATAGTACAGAGACCTTATAACCGGTGTAATGTGTGTTCTCCATCTGGTCTTGGTCAGTACCCACGCTGCAGCATTCTGTAGGGTTTATAGTACAGAGACCTTATAACCGGTGTAATGTGTGCTCTCCGTCTGGTCTTGGTCAGTACCCTGCAGCATACTGTAGGGTTTACAGTACAGAGACCTTATAACCGGTGTAATGTGTGTTCTCCGTCTGGTCTTGGTCAGTACCCACGCTGCAGCATACTGTATGGTTTACAGTACAGAGACCTTATAACCGGTTTAGTGTGTGTTCTCCGTCTGGTCTTGGTCAGTACAGAGACCTTATAACCGGTGTAGTGTGTGCTCTCCGTCTGGTCTTGGTCAGTACCCTGCAGCATACTGTATGTTTTACAGTACAGAGACCTTATAACCGGTGTAATGTGTGTTCTCCGTCTGGTCTTGGTCAGTACCCACGCTGCAGCATTCTGTAGGGTTTACAGTACAGAGACCTTATAACCGGTGTAGTGTGTGCTCTCCGTCTGGTCTTGGTCAGTACCCACCCTGCAGCATACTGTATGTTTTCAGTTGACCAATAGCTTTCTTAGGTAGACCAGATAAGAGAGCATTACAGTAGTCAAGACTGCTTGTAATAAAAGCATGGATGAGTCTCTCTGTATCAGCCTGAGAGAGAAATGGCCGCACCTTGGAAATTCCTAATGTGTGATTCGAAATGTAGTTCAGAATCTAAAATAACACCTCGGTTTTTTTCCTGGTGTTTCATCTTTATTGCCCGTGAATTAAAATGTTCGGCCAGATTCTCTCTCTGTGCTTTGGCTCCAACATTAAGTACCTCGGTTTTGCCATAACACTGTGACATGTTCACAGTGACGTCATGGTTTTTATTGTAACTTGTGACAGCACTGTTTTGCAACACTTTAGACGCATAGTTGGAGTGAAGTTAAATAATGCGATTTGACGTTTTACCCCCTTGAGAACACCTCTGTCTTGTGAAATCTGTTCTCAAACGGTCATGACTTCATGGAATAAAATGAGAGAGCGCGCGAGCGAGAGGGAGACACGGAGAGGGAGACACGGAGAGAGAGACACGAAGAGAGAGACACGAAGAGGGAGGGAGGGAGACACGGAGAGAGAGACACGAAGAGAGGGGGGGAGACACGGAGAGAGAGACACGAAGAGGGAGGGAGAGAGAGACACGAAGAGGGAGGGAGGGAGAGAGAGACACGGAGAGAGAGACACGAAGAGGGAGGGAGGGAGACATGGAGAGGGAGGGAGGGAGAGAGAGACACGAAGAGGGAGGGAGGGAGACACAGAGAGGGAGGGAGGGAGACAAGGAGGGAAGGAGAGAGACAGAGGGATGGAGAGCGAATGAGAGAACGAGAGAGAAAGAGAAAGACACAAAGGGACTGGTAAACTATTAGAGAGAGAGACGGAGGGAGGGAGAGAGAAGGAGAGAGAAGGGGACTGGTACACTATTAGAGAGAAAGACAGAGGGAGGGAGAGAGAAGGAGAGAGAAAGAGAAAGACACAAAGGGACTGGTAAACTAAAAAGTTTGCTTTCTTTTTCTAACCCTAACTCCTTTCTCTGCGTGACGGAAAATGATTTGGAAATCCCAGAATCTCCTGGGAGGCAGGTCAGAGAAACCTGAACCCAAGTTTCCGTGAGAGCGATAGGGAGGAGGCCTGGCATTGGGTTATGGTTAGACAGCTCTGTTTCACTCCTGGACTTTACTTGTTGAGTCTATCTCTTTATCTGTTGCTATCCATCTATCTGTTGCTCTCTCTTTATCTGTTGCTCTCTCTTTATCTGTTGCTCTCTCTGTATCTGTTGCTCTCTCTGTATCTGTTGCTCTCTCTTTATCTGTTGCTCTCTCTGTATCTGTTGCTATCCATCTATCTGTTGCTCTCTCTGTATCTGTTGCTCTCTCTGTATCTGTTGCTCTCTCTTTAACTGTTGCTCTCTCTTTATCTGTTGCTCTCTCTGTATCTGTTGCTCTCTCTTTATCTGTTGCTCTCTCTGTATCTGTTGCTCTCTCTTTATCTGTTGCTCTCTCTGTATCTGTTGCTCTCTCTGTATCTGTTGCTCTCTCTTTATCTGTTGCTCTCTCTTTATCTGTTGCTCTCTCTGTATCTGTTGCTCTCTCTTTATCTGTTGCTCTCTCTTTATCTTTTGCTCTCTCTTTATCTGTTGCTCTCTCTTTATCTTTTGCTCTCTCTTTATCTGTTGCTCTCTCTTTATCTGTTGCTCTCTCTGTATCTGTTGCTCTCTCTGTATCTGTTGCTCTCTCTGTATCTGTTGATCTCTCTTTATCTGTTGCTCTCTGTATCTGTTGCTCTCTTTATCTGTTGCTCTCTTTATCTGTTGCTCTCTCTTTATCTGTTGCTCTCTCTTTATCTGTTGCTCTCTCTGTATCTGTTGCTCTCTCTTTATCTGTTGCTCTCTCTTTATCTGTTGCTCTCTCTTTATCTGTTGCTCTCTCTTTATCTGTTGCTCTCTCTGTATCTGTTGCTCTCTCTTTATCTGTTGCTCTCTCTTTATCTGTTGCTCTCTCTTTATCTGTTGCTCTCTCTGTATCTGTTGCTCTCTCTGTATCTGTTGCTCTCTCTTTATCTGTTGCTCTCTCTTTATCTGTTGCTCTCTGTATCTGTTGCTCTCTGTATCTGTTGCTCTCTATTTATCTGTTGCTCTCTATTTATATGTTGCTCTCTCTTTATCTGTTGCTCTCTCTTTATCTGTTGCTCTCTCTTTATCTGTTGCTCTCTCTTTAGCTGTTGCTCTCTCTTTATCTGTTGCTCTCTGTATCTGTTGCTCTCTATTTATCTGTTGCTCTCTATTTATATGTTGCTCTCTCTTTATCTGTTGCTCTCTCTTTATCTGTTGCTCTCTCTTTATCTGTTGCTCTCTCTGTATCTGGTTGCTCTCTCTTTATCTGTTGCTCTCTCTTTATCTGTTGCTCTCTCTTTATCTGTTGCTCTGTCTTTATCTGTTGATCTCTCTGTATCTGTTGCTCTCTCTGTATCTGTTGCTCTCTCTTTATCTGTTGCTCTCTCTTTATCTGTTGCTCTCTCTTTATCTGTTGCTCTCTCTTTATCTGTTGCTCTCTCTTTATCTGTTGCTCTCTCTTTATCTGTTGCTCTCTCTGTATCTGTTGCTCTCTCTGTATCTGTTGCTCTCTCTGTATCTGTTGCTCTCTCTTTATCTGTTGCTCTCTCTGTATCTGTTGCTCTCTCTTTATCTTTTGCTCTCTCTTTATCTGTTGCTCTCTCTTTATCTTTTGCTCTCTCTTTATCTGTTGCTCTCTCTTTATCTGTTGCTCTCTCTGTATCTGTTGCTCTCTCTGTATCTGTTGCTCTCTCTGTATCTGTTGATCTCTCTTTATCTGTTGCTCTCTTTATCTGTTGCTCTCTTTATCTGTTGCTCTCTCTTTATCTGTTGCTCTCTCTTTATCTGTTGCTCTCTCTGTATCTGTTGCTCTCTCTTTATCTGTTGCTCTCTCTTTATCTGTTGCTCTCTCTTTATCTGTTGCTCTCTCTGTATCTGTTGCTCTCTCTTTATCTGTTGCTCTCTCTTTATCTGTTGCTCTCTCTTTATCTGTTGCTCTCTCTGTATCTGTTGCTCTCTCTGTATCTGTTGCTCTCTCTTTATCTGTTGCTCTCTCTTTATCTGTTGCTCTCTCTTTATCTGTTGCTCTCTGTATCTGTTGCTCTCTGTATCTGTTGCTCTCTATTTATCTGTTGCTCTCTATTTATATGTTGCTCTCTCTTTATCTGTTGCTCTCTCTTTATCTGTTGCTCTCTCTTTAGCTGTTGCTCTCTCTTTATCTGTTGCTCTCTGTATCTGTTGCTCTCTATTTATCTGTTGCTCTCTATTTATATGTTGCTCTCTCTTTATCTGTTGCTCTCTCTTTATCTGTTGCTCTCTCTTTATCTGTTGCTCTCTCTTTATCTGTTGCTCTCTCTGTATCTGGTTGCTCTCTCTTTATCTGTTGCTCTCTCTTTATCTGTTGCTCTCTCTTTATCTGTTGATCTCTCTGTATCTGTTGCTCTCTCTGTATCTGTTGCTCTCTCTTTATCTGTTGCTCTCTCTTTATCTGTTGCTCTCTCTTTATCTGTTGCTCTCTCTTTATCTGTTGCTCTCTCTTTATCTGTTGCTCTCTCTGTATCTGGTTGCTCTCTCTTTATCTGTTGCTCTCTCTTTATCTGTTGCTCTCTCTTTATCTGTTGCTCTGTCTTTATCTGTTGATCTCTCTGTATCTGTTGCTCTCTCTGTATCTGTTGCTCTCTCTTTATCTGTTGCTCTCTCTTTATCTGTTGCTCTCTCTTTATCTGTTGCTCTCTCTTTATCTGTTACTCTCTCTTTATCTGTTGCTCTCTCTTTATCTGTTGCTCTCTCTGTATCTGTTGCTCTCTCTGTATCTGTTGCTCTCTCTGTATCTGTTGCTCTCTCTTTGTCTGTTGCTCTCTCTTTATCTGTTGCTCTCTCTTTATCTGTTGCTCTCTCTGTATCTGGTTGCTCTCTCTTTATCTGTTGCTCTCTCTTTATCTGTTGCTCTCTCTTTATCTGTTGCTCTGTCTTTATCTGTTGATCTCTCTGTATCTGTTGCTCTCTCTGTATCTGTTGCTCTCTCTTTATCTGTTGCTCTCTCTTTATCTGTTGCTCTCTCTTTATCTGTTGCTCTCTCTTTATCTGTTGCTCTCTCTTTATCTGTTGCTCTCTCTTTATCTGTTGCTCTCTCTGTATCTGTTGCTCTCTCTGTATCTGTTGCTCTCTCTGTATCTGTTGCTCTCTCTGTATCTGTTGCTCTCTCTTTGTCTGTTGCTCTCTCTTTATCTGTTGCTCTCTCTTTATCTGTTGCTCTCTCTTTATCTGTTGCTATCCATCTATCTGTTGCTCTCTCTGTATCTGTTGATCTCTCTCTATCTGTTGCTCTCTCTGTATCTGTTGCTCTCTCTGTATCTGTTGATCTCTCTTTATCTGTTGCTCTCTCTTTATCTGTTGCTCTCTCTGTATCTGTTGATCTCTCTTTATCTGTTGCTCTCTCTTTGTCTGTTGCTCTCTCTTTGTCTGTTGCTCTCTCTTTATCTGTTGCTCTCTCTTTATCTGTTGCTCTCTCTTTATCTGTTGCTCTCTCTTTATCTGTTGCTCTCTCTTTATCTGTTGCTCTCTCTTTAGCTGTTGCTCTCTCTGTATCTGTTGATCTCTCTTTATCTGTTGCTCTCTCTTTGTCTGTTGCTCTCTCTTTGTCTGTTGCTCTCTCTTTATCTGTTGCTCTCTCTTTATCTGTTGCTCTCTCTTTATCTGTTGCTCTCTCTTTATCTGTTGCTCTCTCTTTATCTGTTGCTCTCTCTTTATCTGTTGCTCTCTCTGTATCTGGTTGCTCTCTCTTTATCTGTTGCTCTCTCTTTATCTGTTGCTCTCTCTTTATCTGTTGCTCTGTCTTTATCTGTTGATCTCTCTGTATCTGTTGCTCTCTCTGTATCTGTTGCTCTCTCTTTATCTGTTGCTCTCTCTTTATCTGTTGCTCTCTCTTTATCTGTTGCTCTCTCTTTATCTGTTACTCTCTCTTTATCTGTTGCTCTCTCTTTATCTGTTGCTCTCTCTGTATCTGTTGCTCTCTCTGTATCTGTTGCTCTCTCTGTATCTGTTGCTCTCTCTGTATCTGTTGCTCTCTCTTTGTCTGTTGCTCTCTCTTTATCTGTTGCTCTCTCTTTATCTGTTGCTCTCTCTGTATCTGGTTGCTCTCTCTTTATCTGTTGCTCTCTCTTTATCTGTTGCTCTCTCTTTATCTGTTGCTCTGTCTTTATCTGTTGATCTCTCTGTATCTGTTGCTCTCTCTGTATCTGTTGCTCTCTCTTTATCTGTTGCTCTCTCTTTATCTGTTGCTCTCTCTTTATCTGTTGCTCTCTCTTTATCTGTTGCTCTCTCTTTATCTGTTGCTCTCTCTTTATCTGTTGCTCTCTCTGTATCTGTTGCTCTCTCTGTATCTGTTGCTCTCTCTGTATCTGTTGCTCTCTCTGTATCTGTTGCTCTCTCTTTGTCTGTTGCTCTCTCTTTATCTGTTGCTCTCTCTTTATCTGTTGCTCTCTCTTTATCTGTTGCTATCCATCTATCTGTTGCTCTCTCTGTATCTGTTGATCTCTCTCTATCTGTTGCTCTCTCTGTATCTGTTGCTCTCTCTGTATCTGTTGATCTCTCTTTATCTGTTGCTCTCTCTTTATCTGTTGCTCTCTCTGTATCTGTTGATCTCTCTTTATCTGTTGCTCTCTCTTTGTCTGTTGCTCTCTCTTTGTCTGTTGCTCTCTCTTTATCTGTTGCTCTCTCTTTATCTGTTGCTCTCTCTTTATCTGTTGCTCTCTCTTTATCTGTTGCTCTCTCTTTATCTGTTGCTCTCTCTTTAGCTGTTGCTCTCTCTTTATCTGTTGCTCTCTGTATCTGTTGCTCTCTATTTATCTGTTGCTCTCTATTTATATGTTGCTCTCTCTTTATCTGTTGCTCTCTCTTTATCTGTTGCTCTCTCTTTAGCTGTTGCTCTCTCTTTATCTGTTGCTCTCTCTTTATCTGTTGCTCTCTCTTTATCTGTTGCTATCCACTATTAGAACTGAATGAGCTAGCCACAATGGGCTTCCTGATTGGATTCAGAGTTGCAGCTCTAATAGTAGAATTCCAGTCAATGTGCACAAGAGTACTATTTCCAAAGCCCCTATGCTTATGAGCACATGTAGCAAAACGATAGCTTGATATTCAACTATTAATAGGTGGATTCTTTCCAGGAGCTAACAGAGATATCAATGGAAATTAAATTAACAGGCACAGAATTACTATTTGCATATCGCTGTGATTTAATGGGAGTAAATACCTTTTGAGGAGCTTGATTTGATCAGTCATTGCCTCAGAGCTGCCATGTAGTGTTTGGATAGGATCCAGGCACCTAGATGATTATGGTGGATTCCATCCTCCTTATAGAACATTCTCTCCTTCATTAGGTGTCAAAGTTGTCGACAAAATTTACACCAATGGAGCTGCAGTAGTCACGTAGCCAGTTGTGAAGCTCTAGTAGCCTGCTAAAATGTACACCAATGGAGCTGCAGTAGTCACGTAGCCAGTTGTGAAGCTCTAGTAGCCTGCTAAAATGTTCACTACATCGACCCAGCGAGGGCACAAAGCCAGAAATTGTGGAACGTTTTTTTGTGTCCAGCAGAGACCCAATCAGTTCTGTTTCAGCCATTCCGAGCTACCATTCCAAATGGAGTTAAATCTCACATGGACTGCAACAGCCTCAACCTCTGTGTATTGACGTAGAACGGCGGGGCTAGTAATATCCTGTTCTTGTGCCCTCGAGTAGATCATATTTTTTTCTCCAGTAACCGAGACATTTGGTACCTTAGAGCTGCCTAAAACAACAGCCGGCGAGATGGGAGAGGAAATACGCCCATTCCTACACCTCGTATGAATCAGGATGACCCGTCGAGGACTGGCGAGAGGCGCCATCTCGCACAGCTGCAACCCTTGGCACCCGGTTGAAGCCTCCCAAAACCAATGAATCCTCATTCACCGTAGAAGCCACCGGAGAGGGAGACAGAACAGGGGACGAAGGCACAGGTACCTCCGGAGCCTCATTGACCATAGCAGCCACCGGAGAGGGAGGCATAACGAAGGCGCAGGTACCTCCGAAGCCTCATTGACCGTAGCAGCCACCGGAGAGGGAGACAGAATGAACGCACAGGTACCTCCGGAGCCTCATTCACCGTAGAAGCCACCGGAGAGGGAGACAGAATGAACGCGCAGGTACCTCCGGAGCATAATTCACCGTAGAAGCCACCGGAGAGGGAGACAGAACAGGGACGAAGGCACTGGTACCTCTGGATCTGATCACGAAGTGGAAGCCCCAAGGGATGAAGTTGCTGGAAGCTCTGTTTCCAGGGCAGCGATGCTGTTTGAAGTCTGTATCAGGTCCGGGCTTCCCACCACTAAGGAGGCCCCTATTACCAAAGGCCGCTGCTTTTGACTTCGACGACGAATGAAGTACCTCCATGGCTGGTTGGCAGGGTCGAAAACAGGAACATCCACTAAGTGATCCAGAAGCATCCTACTAACTCCATATTTCAGGGAAGGGGGAGACCCTTTCAGGGAGGGATCCCTGCAGTGCACCGGCCAGTCGGCTGTGGAGAGACGACACAGTAGCGACACTCCCATCAGTCCAGAGAGGCGTCCAGCTACTGGAGTAGAAGAAAAAGGGAAGTAGTTTGGCTTGGATTCCCCAGTCGCTTGTGTAGGTTCGGTACCTCTTTGCTAAGAGTAGCCACTTCGTCTCTGTTGTCCTCTGCAAGTAAACATTTGGCCCCTCAGAGGGGGGAAGGGCTGACTAGTCCTTTGGCATTAAAGAGTTTCTACAGTAGAGTAAAGTATTTTTTTCTTTTTTTGTAGAGCATAGTTTCTACAGGAGAGTAGAGTTGGTCCTGTATGGCAGGACCAAATCGGAGAGATAGGAGCAAGCCCATGTAATGATTTGTAGGTTAGCAGTAAAACCTTGAAATCAGCCCTAGCCTTAACAGGAAGCCAAAGGCTAGCACTGGAGTAATATGATCAATTTTTTTTGGTTCTAGTCAAGATTCTAGCAGCCGTGTTAAGCACTAACTGAAGTGTATTTAGTGCTTTATCTGGGTAGCCGGAGCGTAGAGCATTGCAGTAGTCTAATCCAGAAGTGACAAAAGCATTGATTAGCTTTTCTGACATCATTTTTGGACAAAAAGTTCCAGATTATTTGTTATTTTATGTAGATGAAAAAAAGCTGTCCTTGAAACAGTCTTGAAATGTTCGTCAAAAGAGAGATCAGGGTCCAGAGTAACGCCGAGGTCCTTCACAGTTTTATTTGAGACGACTGTACAACCATCAAGATTAATTGTCAGATCCAATAGACGATCTCTTTGTTTCCTGGGACCTAGAACAAGCATCTCTGTTCTGTCCGAGTTTAAAAGTAGAACATTTTCCGCCATCCACTTCCTTATGTCCGAAACAAAGGCTTCCAAGGTAGGAAATTCTGGGGCCTCACCATGTTACATTGAAATGTACAGCTGTGTGTTGTCTGCATAGCAGTGAAAGTTGTGTTTCCGAATGACATCACCAAGAGATGAGAGATTCGATATAGGCCAATAGTTTTGTACATTTTCCGGGTCAAGGTTTGGCTTTTTCAAGAGATGCTTTATTACTGCCACTTTTAGTGAGTGTGGTACACATCCGGATAGGGAGTCATTTATTGTTCAACATAGGAGGGCCAAGCACAGGAAGTAGCTCTTTCAGTAGTTTAG
Source organism: Salvelinus namaycush (assembly GCF_016432855.1). Taxonomy (NCBI): domain Eukaryota; kingdom Metazoa; phylum Chordata; class Actinopteri; order Salmoniformes; family Salmonidae; genus Salvelinus; species Salvelinus namaycush. Next base: position 35,190,286 of record NC_052331.1, read on the forward strand.
TTGGAATAGGGTCCAGTATGCAGCTTGAAGGTTTAGAGGCCGTGACTATTTTTAATGAATGTGTTTTTGGATTCTGGGTTAAACTTGGAACATTGCTGTCCTAGAGACTGGTTTTTACATCAGAAGTGAATGGTTATCTGTAGGATGGTGCTGGGTGGACGGGAGGAAGTCACAGGATTGCTGTAGGCGATACGGATGGACATCTGTGGATTAGGCAAATGAGGGGTTGAGGTCAGATCAGATCCCCTTAAGGGAGAAATGGTTTATGGTTTATTACCTATTACTTCGTCTTCCTGTCGAACCATAATAGATGTAAGGATTGGAGAGAAGGAGTTCCAACATTTGAGTATATATACTTGTGGTGGTGGAAACATGTTTTGTCTAATGCAGCTGTATTGATCCTCTGGGAAGAATTAAACTTGGTTAAGCTTTCATAGTGTCCATTGAATTATTTACTCTGAGAATTAGAACCTAACAGTGTCGTAGAGATACAGGATTAAAAAATGTGTGTGTCTCCATTGATCCAAGGTCCTGTCAGTTCTGTGCAGACTCAGGACCACTGAGTTTTGGAGAAATACGCAGATTCAAAGAGGGGTCCGTAATTTGCTTTCAAATGATCATGAATTTATCACTGCTGAAGTGAAAGCCATCCTCTGTTTGGGGATGCTGCTTTTTAGTTAGCTTTGAGACAGTATCAAAAATACATTTTGGAATGTTGTTGCTCTCCTCAATTAGGTTGGAAAAATAGGATGATCGAGCAGCAGTGAGGGCTCTTCGATATTGAATGCCCTTGTCTTTCCAAGCTAGTCGGAAGACTTCCAGTTTGGTGAAGCACCATTTCTGTTCCAATTTCCTGGAAGCTTCAGGGCTCAGGTATTTTCGGTATACCAGGGAGCAAATTTTCTTGTGACAAATGTTTTTTTGTATTTTTTAGGGGTTGCGACTGCATCTAGGGTATTACGCTTTAGATCCTCAGTTAAGCGGGGGATATGGTCACTAGTGGAACCAGCAGGAGAGGCCTCATGTGACACAGTAAATTAATCAGGCTTGAGTCATGTTTCAGTCAGGTCAATCACATCAAGATTATGATCAGTGATTAGTTCATTGATTATGACTGCTTTGGACGTGAAGGATCTAACATTAAGTAGCCCTATTTTGAGATGTGAGGTATCACAATCTCTTTCAATAATGGCAGGAATGGAGGAGGTCTTTATTCCAGTGAGATTGCTAAGGCGAACACCGCCATGTTTAGTTTTGCCCATCCTACATCTAGGCACAGACACATTCTCAATGGGGATAGTTGAGCTGACTACACTGACTTTTGCTAGCTAACAGCCTGCTGTCCGGCCTGCATCTGATCTCATTGTGGAGCTAGAGGAGTTAGAGCCTTGTCTATGTTGATAGATAAGATGAGAGCACCCCTCCAGCTAGGAGGAAGTCCGTCACTCTTCAGCAGGCCAGGCTTGGTCCTGTTTGTGGGTGAGTCCCAGAAAGAGGGCCAATTATCTACGAATTCTATCTTTTGGGAGGGGCAGAAAACAGTTTTCAACCAGCGACTTAGTTGTGTGCTGTAGAGCTCATCACTCCCCCTAACTGGGAGGGGGCCAGAGACAATTACTCGATGCCAACACATTTTTCTAGCTGATTTACACTCTGAAGCTATGTTGCGCTTGGTGACCTCTGACTGTTTCATCCTAACATCGTTGGTGCTGACGTGGATAACAATATCTCTATACTCTCTACACTCGCCATTTTTATCCTTAGCCAGCAGCATCTTCAGATTAGCCTTTACGTTCATAGCCCTGCCCCTAGTGAACAGTGTATGATCGCTGGATGATTCTTTTAAGTCTAATATTGTGTGTAATGTCATCGCCAATGACTCAGGTTTTCAATTTGTCAGAGCTAATGGTGGAAGGCTTCAGCGGCTCCCTGTAATGGATGGAGGAGAGACCTGCTCAGCCTCTGACTCCAACTCGTTGCTTAATGGAGAGAACCGGTTAAAAGTTTCTGTCGGCAAATGAGCAACACCGGTTGAGCAGCGTTTCTTTCCAGAGTCCGGCTGCGGAGATTTATACTACTATTTTTATTCAACCTTTATTTCAAATCAAATTAATCAAATCAAACTTTATATTCCACATGCGCCGAATACGTGTACGTAATATAAGTGTTAGATTTTACCGTTAAATGCTAAATTACAAGCCCTTAAGCAACAGGGCAGTTCAAGAAGAAGAAAAGATTTACCAAGTAGACTAAAATAAAAAGTATTAATAAAAAGTAACACAATAAGAATAACAAGGCTATATACAGGGTGTTACGGTACAGAGTCAATGTGGAGGCTATATACAGGGGGTACTGGTACAGAGTCAATGTGGAGGCTATATACAGGGGGTACCGGTACAGAGTCAATGTGGAGGCTATATACAGGGGGTACCGGTACAGAGTCAATGTGGAGGCTATATACAGGGTGTTATGGTACAGAGTCAATGTGGAGGCTATATACAGGGTGGTACTGGTACAGAGTCAATGTGGAGGCTATATACAGGGTGTTATGGTACAGAGTCAATGTGGAGGCTATATACAGGGGGCACCGGTACAGAGTCAATGTGGAGGCTATATACAGGGGGTACCGGTACAGAGTCAATGTGGAGGCTATATACAGGGTGTTATGGTACAGAGTCAATGTGGAGGCTATATACAGGGTGGTACTGGTACAGAGTCAATGTGGAGGCTATATACAGGGGGTACCGGTACAGAGTCAATGTGGAGGCTATATACAGGGTGTTACGGTACAGAGTCAATGTGGAGGCTATATACAGGGGGTACCGGTACAGAGTCAATGTGGAGGCTATATACAGGGGGTACCGGTACAGAGTCAATGTGGAGGCTATATACAGGGGGTACCGGTACAGAGTCAATGTGGAGGCTATATACAGGGTGGTACTGGTACAGAGTCAATGTGGAGGCTATATACAGGGTGTTATGGTACAGAGTCAATGTGGAGGCTATATACAGGGTGGTACTGGTACAGAGTCAATGTGGAGGCTATATACAGGGTGTTATGGTACAGAGTCAATGTGGAGGCTATATACAGGGTGGTACTGGTACAGAGTCAATGTGGAGGCTATATACAGGGGGTACCGGTACAGAGTCAATGTGGAGGCTATATACAGGGTGTTATGGTACAGAGTCAATGTGGAGGCTATATACAGGGTGGTACTGGTACAGAGTCAATGTGGAGGCTATATACAGGGGGTACCGGTACAGAGTCAATGTGGAGGCTATATACAGGGTGTTACGGTACAGAGTCAATGTGGAGGCTATATACAGGGGGTACCGGTACAGAGTCAATGTGGAGGCTATATACAGGAGGTACCAGTACAGAGTCAATGTGGAGGCTATATACAGGGTGTTATGGTACAGAGTCAATGTGGAGGCTATACACAGGGGGTACTGGTACAGAGTCAATGTGGAGGCTATACACAGGGGGTACCGGTACAGAGTCAATGTGGAGGCTATATACAGGGGGTACCGGTACAGAGTCAATGTGGAGGCTATACACAGGGGGTACCGGTACAGAGTCAATGTGGAGGCTATACACAGGGGGTACCGGTACAGAGTCAATGTGGAGGCTATACACAGGGGGTACCGGTACAGAGTCAATGTGGAGGCTATATACAGGGGGTACTGGTACAGAGTCAATGTGGAGGCTATATACAGGGGGTACCGGTACAGAGTCAATGTGGAGGCTATATACAGGGGGTACCGGTACAGAGTCAATGTGGAGGCTATATACAGGGTGTTATGGTACAGAGTCAATGTGGAGGCTATATACAGGGGGTACCGGTACAGAGTCAATGTGGAGACTATATACAGGGTGGTACTGGTACAGAGTCAATGTGGAGGCTATATACAGGGGGTACCGGTACAGAGTCAATGTGGAGGCTATATACAGGGTGTTACGGTACAGAGTCAATGTGGAGGCTATATACAGGGGGTACCGGTACAGAGTCAATGTGGAGGCTATATACAGGGGGTACCGGTACAGAGTCAATGTGGAGGCTATATACAGGGGGTACCGGTACAGAGTCAATGTGGAGGCTATATACAGGGGGTACCGGTACAGAGTCAATGTGGAGGCTATATACAGGGGTACCGGTACAGAGTCAATGTGGAGGCTATATACAGGGGGTACCGGTACAGAGTCAATGTGGAGGCTATATACAGGGTGTTATGGTACAGAGTCAATGTGGAGGCTATATACAGGGGGTACCGGTACAGAGTCAATGTGGAGACTATATACAGGGTGGTACTGGTACAGAGTCAATGTGGAGGCTATATACAGGGGGTACCGGTACAGAGTCAATGTGGAGGCTATATACAGGGTGTTACGGTACAGAGTCAATGTGGAGGCTATATACAGGGGGTACCGGCACAGAGTCAATGTGGAGGCTATATACAGGGGGTACCGGTACAGAGTCAATGTGGAGGCTATATACAGGGGGTACCGGTACAGAGTCAATGTGGAGGCTATATACAGGGGGTACCGGTACAGAGTCAATGTGGAGGCTATATACAGGGTGTTACGGTACAGAGTCAATGTGGAGGCTATATACAGGGGGTACCGGTACAGAGTCAATGTGGAGGCTATATACAGGGGGTACCGGTACAGAGTCAATGTGGAGGCTATATACAGGGGGTACCGGTACAGAGTCAATGTGGAGGCTATATACAGGGTGGTACTGGTACAGAGTCAATGTGGAGGCTATATACAGGGTGTTATGGTACAGAGTCAATGTGGAGGCTATATACAGGGTGGTACTGGTACAGAGTCAATGTGGAGGCTATATACAGGGTGTTATGGTACAGAGTCAATGTGGAGGCTATATACAGGGTGGTACTGGTACAGAGTCAATGTGGAGGCTATATACAGGGGGTACCGGTACAGAGTCAATGTGGAGGCTATATACAGGGTGTTATGGTACAGAGTCAATGTGGAGGCTATATACAGGGTGGTACTGGTACAGAGTCAATGTGGAGGCTATATACAGGGGGTACCGGTACAGAGTCAATGTGGAGGCTATATACAGGGTGTTACGGTACAGAGTCAATGTGGAGGCTATATACAGGGGGTACCGGTACAGAGTCAATGTGGAGGCTATATACAGGAGGTACCAGTACAGAGTCAATGTGGAGGCTATATACAGGGTGTTATGGTACAGAGTCAATGTGGAGGCTATACACAGGGGGTACTGGTACAGAGTCAATGTGGAGGCTATACACAGGGGGTACCGGTACAGAGTCAATGTGGAGGTTATATACAGGGTGTTACGGTACAGAGTCAATGTGGAGGCTATATACAGGGGGCACTGGTACAGAGTCAATGTGGAGGCTATATACAGGGGGTACCGATACAGAGTCAATGTGGAGGCTATATACAGGGGGTACCGGTACAGAGTCAATGTGGAGGTTATATACAGGGGGTACCGGTACAGAGTCAATGTGGAGGCTATATACAGGAGGTACCGGTACAGAGTCAATGTGGAGGCTATATACAGGGGGCACTGGTACAGAGTCAATGTGGAGGCTATATACAGGGGGTACCGGTACAGAGTCAATGTGGAGGCTATATACAGGAGGTACCGGTACAGAGTCAATGTGGAGGCTATACACAGGGGGTACCGGTACAGAGTCAATGTGGAGGCTATATACAGGGGGTTCTGGTACAGAGTCAATGTGGAGGCTATATACAGGGGGTACCGGTACATAGTCAGTGTGCGGGGGTACAGGCTAGTTGAGGTAATCTGTACATGTAGGTGGGGGCAAAGTGACTATGCATAGCTAACAAACAGTAAGTAGCAGCAGTGTACAAGGGGGGGTGTCAATGTAAATTGTCTGGTGGCGATTTTTATGAATTGTTCAGCGGTCTAATAGCTTGGGGGTAGAAGCTGTTGAGGAGCCTTTTGGTCCTAGACTTGGTGCTCCGGTACCGCTTGCCGTGCGGTATCAGAGAAAACAGTCTATAACTTGAGTGACTGGAGTCTGACAATTTTATTGTCTTTCCTCTGACACCGCCTATTATATAGGTCCTGGATGGAAGGAAGCTTGGCCCCAGTGATGTACTGGGCCGTACGCACTTCCCTCTGTAGCGCCTTACGGTCAGATGCCGAGCAGTTGCCATACTAGGCGGTGATGCAACTGGTAAGGATGCTCTCAATGGTGCAGCTGTAGAACCTTTTGAGAATCTGGGGGCCCATGCTAAATCTTTTCAGTCTCCTGAGGGGGAAAAGGTTTTGTCGTGCCCTCTTCACGACTGTCTTGGTATGTTTGGAACATGATAGTTTGTTGGTGATGTGAACACCAATGAACTTGAAACTCTCGACCTGCGCCACTACAGCCCCGTTGATGTTAATGGGGGCCTGTTCGGCCCGCCTTTTCCTGTAGTCCACGATCAACTCCTTTGTCTTGCTCACATTGAGGGAGAGGTTGTTGTCCTGGTACCACACTGCCAGTTCTCTGTCCTCCTCACTATAGGCCATCTCATCGTTGTCGGTGATCAGGCCTACCACAGTTGTGTCGTCAGCAAACTTAATGATGGTGTTGGAGTCATGTTTGGCCACCCAGTCATGAGTGAACAGGGAGTACAGGAGGGGACTAAGTACACACACCTGAGGGGCCCCAATGTTGAGGATCAGCGTGGCAGATGTGTTGTTGCCTACATTCACCACCTGGGGGCAGCCCGTCAGGAAGTCCAGGATCTAGTTACTAGGCAAGTCAGTTAAGAACTTCTCTGGGATAGGTGGGACGGTAGTGTCCCACTTGGCCAAAATCCCGAAAAAATGTAGCGCTCCAAATTAAAATATATTACTATAACAATCAATCTTTCATGAAATCACACATGAAAGACACCAAATTAAAGCTACACAAGTTGTGAATCCAGCCAACATGTCTGATTTCAAAAAGGATTTACGGGGAAAGCACACCAAACAATTATGTTAGCTCAGTACATAGCCACAGAAAAACACAGCCTTTTTCCCAGCAAAAGATAGTAGTCACAAAAAGCAGAAATAGAGATAAAAGTAATCACTAACCTTTGACGATCTTCATCAGATGACACTCATAGGACATCATGTTACACAATACATTTATGTTTTGTTCGATAATGTGCATATTTATATCCACAAATCTCGGTTTACATTGGCGCCATGTTCAGAAATGCCTCCAAAATATCCAGAGTAATTGCAGAGAGCCACGTCAAATAACAGAAATACTCATCATAAACTATGATGAAAGATACATGTTTTACAAATAATTAAAGATACACTTGTTCTTAGTGCAACCGCTGTGTCAGATTTAAAAAAAAAAAAAACTTTAGTAAAAAGCACACCTTGCAATAATCTGAGACGGCGCTCAGATTTAACAACCTTTTTCCGCCATGTTGGAGTCATCAGAAATACGAAATGACATCATAAATATTCCCTTACCTTTGATTATGTTCATCAGAATGCACTGCCAGGATTCCTAGTTCCACAATAAATTGTTGTTTTGTTCGATAATGGCCATTACTTATGTCCAATTAGCTACTTTTGCTAGCATGTGTAGTACACGTGTCCAAACGCTCGCGCAGATGCAGGCAAACGTCGGACGAAAACTTCAAAAAGTTATATTACAAGTCGAATAAACTGGTCAAACTTAGTAGAGAATCAATCTTCAGGATGTTGTTATCATATATATCCAATAACGTTCCAACCGGAGCATTTCTTCATGTCTGTATAAGTTATGGAACGCAAGACGATATCATGAGGAAAGCGCATGACCAGGAACTGTCAATCTGCCAGACCAATGACTGAAACACCTCCCATCCGGCCCCACATCACACTAGAGGCTTCATTCAACGTTCTACAGACTGTTGACATCTAGTGGAAGGCGTAGGAAGTGCAAACAGATCCATATATTACAGGGAATTGAATAGGCGATGACTTTAACATCGACCACTCTCAGAATTCTCACTTCCTGTTTGGATTTTTCCTCAGGTTTTTGCCTGCCATATGAGTTCTGTTATACTCACAGACATCATTCAAACAGTTTTAGAAACTTCAGAGTATTTTCTATCCAATAGTAATAATAATATGCATATATTAGCATCTGGGACAGAGTAGGAGGCAGTTCACTATGGGCACGCAGTTCATCCAAAAGTGAAAATGCTGCCCCCTATATCAAAGAAGTTAAGAACAAATTCTTATTTACGATGACGTCCTACCCCGGCCGAACCCAGACAACGCTGGGCCAATGACGTCCTACCCCGGCCGAACCCAGACAACGCTGGGCCAATTGTGCGCCGCCCTATGGGACTCCCAATCATGGCCGGATGCAGCTTAACCCTAACGCCTCTTGCACTGAGATGCAGTGTCTTAGACCAGTCAAGCTACTATCTGTACTTACTGGTGGCACAGACCCTGTTTCATTCTCTCCTACACCTACATTACCATAACGACTGCATCTGATGTTGGGCTTGCAACACGTCTATCCTTTTAAGGTTAGCATCAGTTTGTAATATTCTCAACAAAGATTCTATTATCAAAAGAGAAATAATGTCATAGACGTAAGTAGAAACTTTTGAAGACATGTGTTTGTCTTTGTGTGTTTGTGCGTGCCTGCGTTTGTGTGCGTGTGTGCGCACTTACAGGTTTGTCCTGCCTTCTCTCCCAGGTATCGGACGCGGTTCCGGCCGGCCTATAAGATCGCCTATAAGACGGTGACAGACCTGGAGTGGAGGTGTTGCCCTAGTTACCAGGGACCAGACTGCTCTGAGCTGAAGGCTGCTCTTAACAGACAGACAGTACCAGCAGGGTCTCAGCCCCACCAGACCCAGTACCCTAACAGACAGACAGTACCAGCAGGGTCACAGCCACCCCAAACCCAGTACCCAAACAGACAGACAGTGCCAGCAGGGTCACAGCCTCACCAGAACCAGTACCCTAACAGACAGACAGTGCCAGCAGGGTCACAGCCACACCAGACCCAAAACTCTGGGGAAGCACCACACTACCCCCAGACCAGATCCATCCTTGGACAGACCAGACACCCACAGAGTAAGATACTTGACAACATGACATGTTGCTGCTTTCTCAATCCTCTTCTTAGAGATGGATTCATATATGAAGTGTGTTAATGTGTTGTATTGACTTAACTGTGTCCTCTGTCTCAGGGCCAGAGAGGAGGGAGACGGGGGTGTACGAGGGGAGGCATGGAGGAGCAGACAGAGACAGGGTGCGTCTCCTGGAGGGGGAGGTGCAGCGCCTCTCCCAAACAGTGGGGGCGCTGCAGGATGCAATGACTGGGCTGAGCTCCACTCTGAGATCTGACCTGCAGGAGGACACCTCCAAGATGCTGGTCACCCTGCTCAACAACCTCCGCGCTGTGACCCCCGACAGTGTCCACGCCCCCGATATAGAGCAGGCCGCAGTACCATCAGACAACCACCAGGGGTCAGTGATCGACGGGCACCAGGCCACCAGGGGGCCAGTCCAGGGGGACAGGGGGCTGGAAAAGGTCCTGGCCAGGTTGGATGATGTCAACACCTCTCTGAAGAGTAAAGAGGAGGCTCTGGAGGAGCTGAGAGGTACCGTGACCTCACACAGCGGTCATATCCGCCTGCTGCTTGATGCCTCTCAGACACAGCAAGACCCTGTTGGGGGTGGAGCCCCTGCTGACCTGGAGGAGCTACTAGAGAAATACATGGACAGGCAGCTGGGCTTCCTGAGGAAGAACATGGAGGACAGCATGGAGAGAACGATAGAAGAGAGGATAGGGAAGGAGGTGGAGAAGCTGCAGAAATCCTGTGATGGAAGGATCCAGTTGATGGAGAGGAGGTGTGAGGAGGAGCGGGAGAGAGGACTGCTCAGTCTGACTGAGATGGTGGACAAGGAGGAGCAGCTAAAGGAAGAGATCAGGGAGTTGAGACTGGACATCACTGCTTCCGACCAGCCCGGCCGGACACTCAGACAGACTGACCCCAAACCTAATGTTAGACAGACTGATCCCAAACCCAGCCTTAGACAAACTGCCCCTGCCAGACAGACCGACCTGGCTAGACAGGATAACCAGCCTCCAGGTATCCTACCAGCTGTCCAGCGTGGTAACCTCTCTGACCTGTGGAGGGAGCTGGAGCGTGTGGCGGAGGCCCATCACGTCCTGAATGCCCGCATGGACAATGAGCTGCAGTACCTGTCCTCTCCATGGGGGGAGCTAGAGGGAAAGGGGTTAGAGGTGGAGGGGTTAGGACTAGAGGGAGAGGTGGGGTCTCGGCTGGAGGAGTTAGAGGCGCGTCTGAATGTGACAGAGCAGAACGCGGAGGTCCACTGTTTCTACGTGGAGGAGAAGCTGACCCGGGCAGTAGCCGAGCAGGGGACGGAGCTACGACAGCTGCTGGAGGAACGAGTAAACGTACTGGAAGACCAGTTTACCACCATGCTGGTCGAGATGAACAACGAGTCATATCCTGTTGGAGGAGGAGGGAGCGTGGACCTTCAGGTACTGTAGGTAGACAACTAGGGTAGAGGAAGACCAGTTTTCGGAACGTTGTTGGTTTTAATCTCAGACCTGGTGATAGAAAGTGGGAGATTAACTAGCAACCAGTGGGTTGCTGGTTTTAATCCCAGACCTGGTGATAGAAAGTGGGAGATGATCTGGCAACCGGAGGGCTGCTGGTTTTAATCCCAGACCTGGTGATAGAAAGTGGGAGATGATCTGGCAACCGGAGGGCTGCTGGTTTTAATCCCAGACCTGGTGATGGAAAGTGGGAGATGATCTGGCAACCGGAGGGCTGCTGGTTTTAATCCCAGACCTGGTGATAGAAAGTGGGAGATGATCTGGCAACCGGAGGGCTGCTGGTTTTAATCCCAGACCTGGTGATAGAAAGTGGGAGATGATCTGGCAACCGGAGGGCTGCTGGTTTTAATCCCAGACCTGGTGATAGAAAGTGGGAGATGATCTGGCAACCAGAGGGTTGCTGGTTTTAATCCCAGACCTGTTGATAGAAAGTGGGAGATGATCTGGCAACCGGAGGGCTGCTGGTTTTAATCCCAGACCTGGTGATAGAAAGTGGGAGATGATCTGGCAACCGGAGGGCTGCTGGTTTTAATCCCAGACCTGGTGATAGAAAGTGGGAGATGATCTGGCAACCGGAGGGCTGCTGGTTATAATCCCAGACCTGGTGATAGAAAGTGGGAGATGATCTGGCAACCGGAGGGCTGCTGGTTTTAATCCCAGACCTGGTGATAGAAAGTGGGAGATGATCTGGCAACCGGAGGGCTGCTGGTTTTAATCCCAGACCTGGTGATAGAAAGTGGGAGATGATCTGGCAACCGGAGGGCTGCTGGTTTTAATCCCAGACCTGGTGATAGAAAGTGGGAGATGATCTGGCAACCGGAGGGCTGCTGGTTTTAATCCCAGACCTGGTGATAGAAAGTGGGAGATGATCTGGCAACCGGAGGGCTGCTGGTTTTAATCCCAGACCTGGTGATAGAAAGTGGGAGATGATCTGGCAACCGGAGGGCTGCTGGTTATAATCCCAGACCTGGTGATAGAAAGTGGGAGATGATCTGGCAACCGGAGGGCTGCTGGTTTTAATCCCAGACCTGGTGATAGAAAGTGGGAGATGATCTGGCAACCGGAGGGCTGCTGGTTTTAATCCCAGACCTGGTGATAGAAAGTGGGAGATGATCTGGCAACCGGAGGGCTGCTGGTTTTAATCCCAGACCTGGTGATAGAAAGTGGGAGATGATCTGGCAACCGGTCTCAGATCCCAGGTACCATCTCCAGCCATTGTACACTTGAGGAGCGCTGCACTGCACATGGCAGTGTGTTTGTATAATGTGTCCATGGTAACAGATTCTGTTTTGTTCTCTTCTGCAGGCTGAGTTGAACAACAACAAGTTTCTTCTGCAGGGTCTGGATGACAAGGTGACCGCTGTGGCTGAGCTCTGTGCTACCGGCTGTGGTGGAGGACCTAACACCGGAGGGTTTCCCAACACCAACCCTGGAGCTTCCTCCCACCCTGTTCTTCTGGACAGTGTGGTGAAGGACCTGAAGCTCTGTTGTAACGATCTGGATATTCTCCACACGGATGTGACGGCCAACTCTGACAAACTGAGAGAGCTGGAGGAGATTATAGACAGGCAAATGGCAGGGCAGAAGCGGAGCTTTAAGACGGTGGAGGACCTCCAGAGGGGGATGGTAATCCTGCAGGACAATGTGGGGGGTCTGGGGGGGGCAGTGACAGGGCTGGGGGACTCTCTGAGCAGGTACACCCAGGACCTCACCAGGATTAACACCACCTACAACACCTGCTGCCAGGTTGGGGCAGGGTTCAAAGCAGGGGCCCGGCCAGGGGAAGGGTTTGGTGCCACTACCATCGGTCCAGGCAGGATCCAGAGTGCATCTGAGGGTGTAATGGTCCCCAGAGGAGAGGTGGAGGGAAGCAGCCAGGTGGAGGAGTTGAGAACCAAACTCGACAACCTCACTAACCAGGTAGTTATCTAGTAGTCTGTTATCTTAGGAACCAGTTATCTAGTAGTCCATTATCTCACTAACCAGGTAGTTATCTAGTAGTCTGTTATCTTAGGAACCAGTTATCTAGTAGTCCATTATCTCACTAACCAGGTAGTTATCTAGTAGTCTGTTATCTTAGGAACCAGTTATCTAGTAGTCCATTATCTCACTAACCAGGTAGTTATCTAGTAGTCTGTTATCTTAGGAACCAGTTATCTAGTAGTCCATTATCTCACTAACCAGGTAGTTATCTAGTAGTCTGTTATCTTAGGAACCAGTTATCTAGTAGTCCATTATCTCACTAACCAGGTAGTTATCAGGAAGTCCGTTATCTCACTAACCAGTTAGTTATCTAGTAGTCTGTTATCTCACTAACCAGGTCGCTATCTAGTAGTCTGTTATCTTAGGAACCAGTTAGTTATCTAGTAGTCCGTTATCTCGCTAACCAGGTAGTTATCAGGAAGTCCGTTATCTCACTAACCAGTTAGTTATCTAGTAGTCTGTTATCTCACTAACCAGGTCGCTATCTAGTAGTCTGTTGTGTCACGAGCCAGTTAGTTATCTAGTAGTCTGTTACGTCACTAGCCAATTAGTTATCTAGTAGTCTGTTATCTCACTAGACAGTTAGTTATCTAGTAGTCAGTTATTAGTTAGTGGTTTACACTGTTATCTGTGTTGATATCTTGTTGTAATTTCATTGACATCCACAAATATTAAGATTGCTCTTCTTCTTTTTAGGTGCAGACAGAGCTTCAGCGTTGCTCTGGTGTGTCTGGGGTGGAGGGGCGTGTCCAGCGCCTGGAGAAAGTGTGTGTTCAGCTGGACGGGGTGTCGGCCAGGGTGCGGGGGGTGAAGGAGGGGTTGGAGAAGCACGTCGCTGGGCTGTGGCACCACGTCAGCCGGGTCAACACCATGCTGGAAAGACAGGCTGCTGACATCACCACCCTAGAGACCTCCCTAAAGACACTACAGACCAGGAGCACTGACACCAACACCAGGGAGACAGGTCAGTAGTATACTAGAGATGATGGATGGATGAATGGATGGATTTGTTACTGTGTAGTTTAATTTATTTGTACCAAAGAAAACAAGTGATCAACAACAATACAGATAAAACGTAAAAACGGTGTGTAGTTGGAAGCTCAGGGGCTTGTATAAAAACCACACCACAGTAAACTATATACAATACATACAGTTGAAGTCGGAAGTTTACATACCTTAGCCAAATACATTTAAACTCAGTTTTTTACTATTCCTGACATTTAATCATAGTAAAAATTCCCTGTCTTAGATCAGTTAGGATCACCACTTTATTTAAAGAATGTGAAATGTCAGAATAATAGTAGAGAGAATGATTTATTTCAGCTTTTATTTCTTCATCACATTCCCAGTGGGTCAGAAGTTTACATACACTCAATTAGTATTTGGTAGCATTGCCTTTCAATTGTTTATCTTTAGTCAAACGTTTTGGGTAGCCTTACACAAGCTTCCCACAATAAGTTCGGTGAATTTTGGCCCATTCCTCCTGACAGAGCTGGTGTAACTGAGTCAGGTTTGTAGGCCTCCTTGCTCGCACACGCTTTTTCAGTTCTGCCCACAAATTTTCTGTGGGATTGAGGTCAGGGCTTTGTGATGGCCACTCCAAACCTTGACTTTGTTGTTCTAAAGCCATTTTGCCACAACTTTGGAAGTATGTTTGGGGTCATTGGCCATTTGGAAGACCCATTTGCGACCAAGCTTTAACTTCCGGACTGATGTCTTGAGATGTTGCTTCAATACATCCACATCATTTTCCTACCTCATGATGCCATCTATTTTGTGAAGTGCACCAGTCCCTCCTGCAGCAAAGCACCCCCACAACATGATGCTGCCACCCCCGTGCTTCACGGTTGGAATGGTGTTCTTCGGCTTGCAAGCCTCCCCCTTTTTCCTCCAAACATAACGATGGTCATTATGGCCAAACAGTTCTATTTTTGTTTCATCAGACCAGAGGACATTTCTCCAAAAAGTACGATCTTTGTCCCCATGTGCAGTTGTAAACCGTAGTCAGGCTTTTTTATGGCGGTTTTGGAGCAGTGGCTTCTTCCTTGCTGAGCAGCCTTTCAGGTTATGTCGATATAGGACTTGTTTTACTGTGGATATAGATACTGTTGTACCTGTTTCCTCAAGCATCTTCACAAGGTCCTTTGCTGTTGTTCTGGGATTGATTTGCACTTTTGGCACCAAAGTACGTTCATCTCTAGGAGACAGAACGCGTCTCCTTCCTGAGCGGTATGATGGCTGCATAGTGTTTATACTTGCATACTATTGTTTGTACAGATGAACGTGGTACCTTCAGGCGTTTGGAAATTGCTCCCAAGGATGAACCAGACTTGTGGAGGTCTACAATTTTTTTTCTGAGGTCTTGGCTGATTTCTTTTGATTTTTTCTATGATGTCAAGCAACGAGGCACTGAGTTTGAAGGTAGGCCTTGAAATACATCCACAGGTACACCTCCAATTGACTCAGATTATGTCAATTAGCCTATCAGAAGCTTCTAAAGCCATGACATCATTTTCTGTAATTGTTCAAGCTGTTTAAAGGCACAGTCAACTTAGTGTATGTAAACTTCTGACCCACTGGAATTGTGATACAGTGAATTATAAGTGAAATAATATGTCTGTAAACAATTGTTGGAAAAATGACTTGTGTCATGCACAAAGTAGATGTCCTAACTGACTTGCCAAAACTATAGTTTGTTAACAAGACATTTGTGGAGTGGTTGAAAAACGAGTTTTAATCACTCCAACCTAAGTGTATGTAAACTTCAGACTTCAACTGTAAGTACAAAAATATAAAGCTTTGTTAAAACAGATAACAAAACCTACTAATTATAAATGTACAAATTAACTGATCAGTAATCACATAGAATTGTTTTATTTTTTGTATTTTAAATGTGAGTGTGTCAGAGTTAGGCTATATGGAGGAGATTACTGAGTAGTTTGGTTTATCAGGCTGACCTCCAGTCTTCATGGAGGAGATTACTGAGTAGTTTGGGTCATCAGGCTGACCCCCAGTCTTCATGGAGGAGATTACTGAGTAGTTTGGGTCATCAGGCTGACCTCCAGTCTTCACGGAGGAGATTACTAAGTAGTTTGGTTCATCAGGCTGACCCCCAGTCTTCACGGAGGAGATTACTGAGTAGTTTGGTTCATCAGGCTGACCCCCAGTCTTCATGGAGGAGATTACTGAGTAGTTTGGGTCATCAGGCTGACCTCCAGTCTTCACGGAGGAGATTACTGAGTAGTTTGGTTCATCAGGCTGACCCCCAGTCTTCATGGAGGAGATTACTGAGTAGTTTGGTTCATCAGGCTGACCTCCAGTCTTCATGGAGGAGATTACTGAGTAGTTTGGGTCATCAGGCTGACCTCCAGTCTTCATGGAGGAGATTACTGAGTAGTTTGGTTCATCAGGCTGACCTCCAGTCTTCATGGAGGAGATTACTGAGTAGTTTGGTTCATCAGGCTGACCCCCAGTCTTCATGGAGGAGATTACTGAGTAGTTTGGTTCATCAGGCTGACCTCCAGTCTTCATGGAGATTACTGAGTAGTTTGGTTCATCAGGCTGACCTCCAGTCTTCATGGAGGAGATTACTGAGTAGTTTGGTTCATCAGGCTGACCTCCCAGTCTTCATGGAGGAGATTACTGAGTAGTTTGGTTCATCAGGCTGACCCCCAGTCTTCACGGAGGAGATTACTGAGTAGTTTGGTTCATCAGGCCGACCCCCAGTCTTCACGGAGGAGATTACTGAGTAGTTTGGTTCATCAGGCCGACCCCCAGTCTTCACGAAGGAAATTACTGAGTAGTTTGGTTCATCAGGCTGACCCCCAGTCTTCACGGAGGAGATTACTGAGTAGTTTGGTTCATCAGGCCGACCCCCAGTCTTCACGGAGGAAATTACTGAGTAGTTTTGTTCATCAGGCTGACCCCCAGTCTTCACGGAGGAGATTACTGAGTAGTTTGGTTCATCAGGCTGACCTCCAGTCTTCACGGAGGAGATTACTGAGTAGTTTGGTTCATCAGGCTGACCCCCAGTCTTCACGGAGGAGATTACTGAGTAGTTTGGTTCATCAGGCCGACCCCCAGTCTTCACGGAGGAGATTACTGAGTAGTTTGGTTCATCAGGCTGACCCCCAGTCTTCACGGAGGAAATTACTGAGTAGTTTGGTTCATCAGGCTGACCCCCAGTCTTCACGGAGGAGATTACTGAGTAGTTTGGTTCATCAGGCTGACCTCCAGTCTTCATGGAGGAGATTACTGAGTAGTTTGGTTCATCAGGCTGACCTCCAGTCTTCATGGAGGAGATTACTGAGTAGTTTGGTTCATCAGGCTGACCCCCAGTCTTCATGGAGGAGATTACTGAGTAGTTTGGTTCATCAGGCTGACCCCCAGTCTTCATGGAGGAGATTACTGAGTAGTTTGGTTCATCAGGCTGACCCCCAGTCTTCATGGAGGAGATTACTGAGTAGTTTGGTTCATCAGGCTGACCTCCAGTCTTCATAGAGGAGATTACTGAGTGGTTAGAGGGGGAGGCAGGTAGCCTAGTGGTTAGAGGGGGAGGCAGGTAGCCTAGTGGTTTCAGGGGGGAGGCAGGTAGCCTAGTGGTTTCAGGGGGGAGGCAGGTAGCCTAGTGGTTTCAGGGGGGAGGCAGGTAGCCTAGTGGTTAGAGGGGGGAGGCAGGTAGCCTAGTGGTTAGAGGGGGGAGGCAGGTAGCCTAGTGGTTAGAGGGGGGAGGCAGGTAGCCTAGTGGTTAGAGGGGGGAGGCAGGTAGCCTAGTGGTTAGAGGGGGGAGGCAGGTAGCCTAGTGGTTAGAGGGGGGAGGCAGGTAGCCTAGTGGTTAGAGGGGGGAGGCAGGTAGCCTAGTGGTTAGAGGGGGAGGCAGGTAGCCTAGTGGTTAGAGGGGGGAGGCAGGCAGCCTAGTGGTTAGAGGGGGGGGGGCAGGTAGCCTAGTGGTTAGAGGGGGAGGCAGGTAGCCTAGTGGTTAGAGGGGGAGGCAGGCAGCCTAGTGGTTAGAGGGGGGAGGCAGGTAGCCTAGTGGTTAGAGGGGGGAGGCAGGTATCCTAGTGGTTAGAGGGGGAGGCAGGTAGCCTATGTGGAGGCTATATACAGGGTGTTACGGTACAGAGTCAATGTTGAGACTATATACAGGGTGTTACGGTACAGAGTCAATGTGGAGGCTATATACAGGGTGTTACGGTACAGAGTCAATGTGGAGGCTATATACAGGGGGTACCGGTACAGAGTCAATGTGGAGGCTATATACAGGGTGTTACGGTACAGAGTCAATTTGGAGGCTATATACAGGGTGTTACGGTACAGAGTCAATGTGGAGGCTATATACAGGGGGTACCGGTACAGAGTCAATGTGGAGGCTATATACAGGGTTTTACGGTACAGAGTCAATGTGGAGGCTATATACAGGAGGTACCGGTACAGAGTCAATGTGGAGGCTATATACAGGGTGTACCGGTACAGAGTCAATGTGGAGGCTATATACAGGGGGTACCGGTACAGAGTCAATGTGGAAACTATATACAGGAGGTACCAGTACAGAGTCAATGTGGAGGCTATATACAGGGGGTACCGGTACAGAGTCAATGTGGAGGCTATATACAGGGGGTACCGGTACAGAGTCAATGTGGAGGCTATATACAGGGGGTACCGATACAGAGTCAATGTGGAGGCTATATACAGGGGGTACCGGTACAGAGTCAATGTGGAGGCTATATACAGGGGGTACCAGTACAGAGTCAATGTGGAGGCTATATACAGGGGGTACCGGTACAGAGTCAATGTGGAGGCTATATACAGGGGGTACCGGTACAGAGTCAATGTGGAGGCTATATACAGGTGGTACCGGTACAGAGTCAATTTGGAGGCTATATACAGGGTTTTACGGTACAGAGTCAATGTGGAGGCTATATACAGGAGGTACCGGTACAGAGTCAATGTGGAGGATATATACAGGGGGTACCGGTACAGAGTCAATGTGGAGGCTATATACAGGGGGTACCGGTACAGAGTCAATGTGGAGGCTATATACAGGGGGTACCGGTACAGAGTCAATGTGGAGGCTATATACAGGAGGTACCGGTACAGAGTCAATATGGAGGATATATACAGGGGGTACTGGTACAGAGTCAATGTGGAGGCTATATACAGGGGGTACCGATACTGAGTCAGAGTGGAGGCTATATACAGGGGGTACCGGTACAGAGTCAATGTGGAGGCTATATACAGGGGGTACCAGTACAGAGTCAATGTGGAGGCTATATACAGGGGGTACCGGTACAGAGTCAATGTGGAGGCTATATACAGGGGGTACCGGTACAGAGTCAATGTGGAGGCTATATACAGGGTGTTACGGTACAGAGTCAATGTGGAGGCTATATACAGGGGGTACCGGTACAGAGTCAATGTGGAGGCTATATACAGGGGGTACTGGTACAGAGTCAATGTGGAGGCTATATACAGGGTGTTACGGTACAGAGTCAATGTGGAGGCTATA
Organism: Salvelinus namaycush; assembly: GCF_016432855.1. Taxonomy (NCBI): domain Eukaryota; kingdom Metazoa; phylum Chordata; class Actinopteri; order Salmoniformes; family Salmonidae; genus Salvelinus; species Salvelinus namaycush. Next base: position 35,209,382 of record NC_052331.1, read on the forward strand.
TACAGGGGGCACCGGTACAGAGTCAATGTGGAGGCTATATACAGGGGGTACCGGTACAGAGTCAATGTGGAGGCTATATACAGGGGGTACCGGTACAGAGTCAGTGTGGAGGCTATATACAGGGTGTTACGGTACAGAGTCAATGTGGAGGCTATATATAGGTGGTACCAGTACAGAGTCAATGTGGAGGCTATATACAGGGGGTACCGGTACAGAGTCAATGTGGAGGCTACATACAGGGGGTACCGGTACAGAGTCAATGTGGAGGCTATATACAGGGGGTACCGGTACAGAGTCAATGTGGAGGCTATATACAGGGGGTACCGGTACAGAGTCAATGTGGAGGCTATATACAGGGGGTACCAGTACAGAGTCAATGTGGAGGCTATATATAGGTGGTACCGGTACAGAGTCAATGTGCGGGGGCACCGGTTAGTCGAGGTAATTGAGGTAATATGTACATGTAGGTAGAGTTAAAGTGACTATGCATAGATAATAACAGAGAGTAGTAGTAGCGTAAAGGGGGGGGGGGGGGGGGGGGGGGGGGGGGCAGCAATGTAAATAGTCTGGGTAGCCATTTGATTAAATGTTCAGGAGTCTTATGGCTTGGGGGTAGAAGCTGTTTAGAAGCCTCTTGGACCTAGACTTGGCGCTCCGGTACCGCTTGCTGTGTGGTAGCAGAGAGAACAGTCTATGACTATGTTGGCTGGAGTCTTTGACAATTACTAGGGCCTTCCTCTGACACCACCTGGTATAGAGGTCATGGATGGCAGGAAGCTTGGCCCCTGTGACCATGTATTGCTTGGTTGGATGGATGGAGGGATTCATTAATTCATTGGGGTGTTGGGTCCTAGACCGTCTAGATAATTAACAGGGATAGATGGAAAAATGAGCTCAGTTTGAAAGACACAGAGTCTGTTTTAGTGTCATTGTTCCACTCTCAGCTCCTCCTAAAGCCTGTGACCTGCAGACAGCTGTGTCAATATGGGCTACGGAGATAAAGTCATATTAGAGACATGGATAACTGGAAAACGAATATGCAGCCAGCGACGTGTTTCCGCTCTGAAGAAGCTGTTTTCTGGAAGTAATCCCCTGTATGGAGCGCTTGGACATGGAGAGGTTCAATCTGATTGGTTTAGATGTGAGGAAATGGACAAATGTAAGGAATAGGCCATAGGGTTGTGTTTAGCCATGGGGAAGGAATGTAAGTCTGCTTTAACTGATGAAGAGGTTTTTAAAGGTTAATATGAAGCTCCATGCTGGGCCTCATAGAGAGGGTCTCCTCCTGTCCCCCTGTCTGTGTGTCCTGCTGGGCCTCATGGAGAGGCTGGGCCTCATGGAGAGGGTCTCCTCCTGTCCCCCTGTCTGTGTGTCCTGCTGGGCCTCATGGAGAGGGTCTCCTCATGTCCCCCTGTCCTGCTGGGCCTCATAGAGAGGGTCTCCTTCTGTCCCCCTGTCTGTGTGTCCTGCTGGGCCTTATAGAGAGGGTCTCCTCCTGTCCCCCTGTCCTGCTGGGCCTCATGGAGAGGATCTCTCTCTCTCTAGTAGTCAAAATTGTGGAGACATCCCAGCTCCAGGCCTCTGTCATGACATCACAGCTGAGGAGAGAGCATCTGGATTGGGGTGTGGAGCCATGAGTCTCCCCTAGTTCCCTGAATTCTGCCTCTCTTCTCCCTTCACCACACCAACCTCCTCCTCTCCCTGCTCTCTCTCTCTCTGCTTCCCTCCCCACTCCAGCCTCCTCCTCTCCCTGCTCTCTCTCTCTCTGCTCCCCTCACCACTCCAGCCTCCTCCTCTCCCTGAACTCTGCCTCTCTTCTCCCTTCACCACACCAACCTCCTCCTCTCCCTGAACTCTGCCTCTCTGCTCCCCTCACCACTCCAGCCTCCTCCTCTCCCTGCTCTCTCTCTCTCTGCTCCCCTCACCACTCCAGCCTCCTCCTCTCCCTGAACTCTGCCTCTCTGCTCCCCTCACCACTCCAGCCTCCTCCTCTCCCTGCTCTCTCTCTCTCTTCTCCCTTCACCACACCAACCTCCTCCTCTCCCTGAACTCTGCCTCTCTGCTCCCCTCACCACTCCAGCCTCCTCCTCTCCCTGCTCTCTCTCTCTCTGCTCCCCTCACCACTCCAGCCTCCTCCTCTCTCTGCACTCTGTCTGTTCAGGGTGAGGTGAGAATTGAGGCAGAATTCAGGGAACTAGGGGAGACTCATGGCTCCACACCCCAATCCAGATGCTCTCTACTCAGCTGTGATGTCATGACATAGGCCTGGAGCTGGGATGTCTCCACAGTTGTATCTGTAGAAAGTGAATTTCCTTTCAGTCAAACTGAGACCCTACTACCACAAAAGTACCCAACTGTCATACTTGAGTAAAAGTACAGATACCTTAATAGAAAATGACTCCAGTAAAAGTGAAAGTCACCCAGTAAAATACTACTTAAGTAAAAATCGAAAAGTATTTGGTTTTAAATGTACTTAAGTATCAAAAGTAAAAGTATAAATCATTTCAAATTCCTTATATTAAGCAAAGCAGACGGCACCATTTTCTTGGTATTTTAATGTACGTATAGCCAGGGGTACACTCCAACACTCAGACACTATATACGTATAGCCAGGGGTATACTCCAACACTCAGACACTCAGACACTATATACGTATAGCCAGGGGTATACTCCAACACTCAGACACTCAGAGACTATAACACTGAGACACTCCATCACTAACACATAACACTGAGACACTCCATCACTAACACATAACACTGAGACACTCCAACACTAACACATTATTACGTATAGCCAGGGGTACACTCCAACACTCAGAGACTATAACACTGAGACACTATAACACTCAGACATTATTACACTGAGATACTACAACACTCAGACATTATTACACTGAGACACTACAACACTCAGACATTATTAACAGATAGGGGGGTACACTCTAACACTCAGACACTATGTACGTATAGCCAGGTTCACACTCCAACACTCAGAGACTATAACACTGAGACACTATAACACTCAGACATTATTACACTGAGACACTACAACACTCAGACATTATTACACTGAGACACTACAACACTCAGACATTATTACACTGAGACACTACAACACTCAGACATTATTAACAGATAGGGGGGTACACTCCAACACTCAGACACTATAACACTGAGACACTCCAACACTCAGACATTATTAACAGATAGGGGGGTACACTCCAACACTCAGACACTATAACACTGAGACACTCCAACACTCAGAGACTATAACACTGAGACATCATTACAGATAGGGGGGTACACTCCAACACTCAGACATTATATACGTATAGCCAGGGCCACACTCCAACACTAACACATAACACTCCAACACTCAGACATCATTACAGATAGCCAGGTTCACACTCCAACACTCAGACATCATTACAGATAGCCAGGTTCACACTCCAACACTAACACATTATTACGTATAGCCAGGGGCACACTCCATCACTAACACATTATTACGTATAGCCAGGGGCACACTCCAACACTCAGAGACTATAACACTGAGACACTCCAACACTCAGACATCATTATAGATAGCCAGGTTCACACTCCAACACTCAGACACTATAACACTGAGACACTATAACACTATAACACTATAACACTGAGACATCATTACAGATAGCCAGGGACCATACTACTACTACACTATAACACTATAACACTGAGACACTATAACACTATAACACTATAACACTGAGACATCATTACAGATAGCCAGGGGAACACTCCAACACTCAGACATCATTACAGATAGCCAGGGTCACACTCCAACAGTCAGACATCATTACAGATAGCCAGGGTCACACTCCAACACTCAGACATCATTACAGATATCCAGGGACACACTCCTACACTGAGACATCATTACAGATATCCAGGGACACACTCCAACACTGAGACATCATTACAGATATCCAGGAGGGACACTCCAACACTGAGACATCATTACAGATATCCAGGAGGGACACTCCAACACTCAGACATCATTACAGATATCCAGGGACACACTCCTACACTGAGACATCATTACAGATAGCCAGGGGCACACTCCAACACTGAGACATCATTACAGATATCCAGGAGGGACACTCCAACACTCAGACATCATTACAGATATCCAGGGACACACTCCTACACTGAGACATCATTACAGATATCCAGGGACACACTCCATCACTCAGACATCATTACAGATAGCCAGGGGGGACACTCCAACACTCAGACATCATTACAGATATCCAGGGACACACTCCTACACTGAGACATCATTACAGATATCCAGGGACACACTCCATCACTAAGACATCATTACAGATAGCCAGGGGGGACACTCCAACACTCAGAGACTATTACACTGAGACACTATAACACTCAGACATCATTACAGATAGTCAGGGGCACACTCCAACACTCAGACATTACACTCAGACATCATTACAGATAGCCAGGGGCACACTACAACACTCAGACATCATTACAGATAGTCAGGGGCACACTACAACACTCAGACATCATTACAGATAGTCAGGGGCACACTACAACACTCAGACATCATTACAGATAGCCAGGGGCACACTCCATCACTAAGACATCATTACAGATAGCCAGGGGGGACACTCCAACACTCAGAGACTATTACACTGAGACACTATAACACTCAGACATCATTACAGATAGTCAGGGGCACACTCCAACACTCAGACATTACACTCAGACATCATTACAGATAGCCAGGGGCACACTACAACACTCAGACATCATTACAGATAGTCAGGGGCACACTACAACACTCAGACATCATTACAGATAGTCAGGGGCACACTCCAACACTCAGAGACTATAACACTGAGACACTATAACACTGAGACACTACCACACTCAGAGACTATAACACTGAGACACTCCATCACTCAGACATCATTACAGATAGCCAGGTTCACACTCCAACACTCAGATATAATGTACGTATAGCCAGGAGGGACACACTCCAACACTCAGACATTACTACAGATAGCCAGGTTCACACTCCAACTAAGCATGTGTGTTTAGTGAGTCTGACAGATTATAGGCTGTAGGATGGCCAGGGATGTTCTCTTGATAAGTGTGTGAATTGGACCATTTTGCTGTCCTGCTAAGCATTCAGGGGCTCCCGAGTGGTGCAGTGGTCTAAGGCACTGCATCTCAGTGCAAGAGGCATCACTACAGTCCCTGGTTTGAATCCACGCTGAATCACGTCTGGCCGTGATTGGGCGTCCCACAGGGCGGCGTACAATTGGCCCAGCGTTATCCAGGTTTGGCCGGGGTAGGCTGTCATTGTAAATCAGAATGTGTTTTTAACTGACTTGTCTAGTTAAATAAAGGTTTCATTTTATGTTCATATTTTTGATTTCTTTTAATGTAAAGTTTACTTTTGAGTGTCAGGGAAAATGTATGGAGTAAAAAGTACATTATTTTCTTCAGGAATCTAGTGGAATAAAAGTAAAAGATGTCATAAATAGTAAAGTAGAAATACCCCAAAAACTACTTAAATAGTACTTTAAAATATTTGTACTTAAGTATTTAACACCAATGTGGATGGATGGATGCACGCCCGCACACAAACAAGCACATATGCTGGGTGTAGTAAGGGTTAGCTGGGTGTAGTAAGGGTTAGCTGGGTGTAGTAAGGGTTAGCTGGGTGTAGTAAGGGTTAGCTGGGTGTAGTAAGGGTTAGCTGGGTGTAGTAAGGGTTAGCTGGGTGTAGTTAGGGTTAGCTGGGTGTAGTAAGGGTTAGCTGGGTGTAGTAAGGGTTAGCTGGGTGTAGTAAGGGTTAGTGTTAGCTGGGTGTAGTTAGGGTTAGTGTTAGCTGGGTGTAGTAAGGGTTAGCTGGGTGTAGTAAGGGTTAGCTGGGTGTAGTAAGGGTTAGTGTTAGCTGGGTGTAGTTAGGGTTAGCTGGGTGTAGTTAGTGTTAGTGTTAGCTGGGTGTAGTTAGGGTTAGTGTTAGCTGGGTGTAGTTAGGGTTAGCTGGGTGTAGTTAGTGTTAGTGTTAGCTGGGTGTAGTAAGGGTTAGTGTTAGTGTTAGCTGGGTGTAGTAAGGGTTAGTGTTAGCTGGGTGTAGTAAGGGTTAGTGTTAGCTGGGTGTAGTAAGGGTTAGTGTTAGCTGGGTGTAGTAAGGGTTAGTGTTAGCTGGGTGTAGTAAGGGTTAGTGTTAGCTGGGTGTAGTAAGGGTTAGTGTTAGCTGGGTGTAGTTAGGGTTAGTGTTAGCTGGGTGTAGTAAGGGTTAGTGTTAGCTGGGTGTAGTAAGGGTTAGTGTTAGCTGGGTGTAGTAAGGGTTAGTGTTAGCTGGGTGTAGTAAGGGTTAGTGTTAGTGTTAGCTGGGTGTAGTAAGGGTTAGTGTTAGCTGGGTGTAGTAAGGGTTAGTGTTAGCTGGGTGTAGTTAGGGTTAGTGTTAGCTGGGTGTAGTAAGGGTTAGTGTTAGCTGGGTGTAGTTAGGGTTAGTGTTAGTGTTAGCTGGGTGTAGTAAGGGTTAGTGTTAGCTGGGTGTAGTTAGGGTTAGTGTTAGCTGGGTGTAGTAAGGGTTAGTGTTAGCTGGGTGTAGTTAGGGTTAGTGTTAGCTGGGTGTAGTAAGGGTTAGTGTTAGCTGGGTGTAGTAAGGGTTAGTGTTAGCTGGGTGTAGTTAGGGTTAGTGTTAGCTGGGTGTAGTAAGGGTTAGTGTTAGCTGGGTGTAGTAAGGGTTAGTGTTAGCTGGGTGTAGTAAGGGTTAGTTAGTGTTAGCTGGGTGTAGTAAGGGTTAGTGTTAGCTGGGTGTAGTAAGGGTTAGTGTTAGTGTTAGCTGGGTGTAGTAAGGGTTAGTGTTAGTGTTAGCTGGGTGTAGTAAGGGTTAGTGTTAGCTGGGTGTAGTTAGGGTTAGTGTTAGCTAGGTGTAGTAAGGGTTAGTGTTAGCTGGGTGTAGTAAGGGTTAGTGTTAGTGTTAGTGTTAGCTGGGTGTAGTAAGGGTTAGTGTTAGCTGGGTGTAGTTAGTGTTAGCTGGGTGTAGTAAGGGTTAGTGTTAGCTGGGTGTAGTAAGGGTTAGTGTTAGCTGGGTGTAGAAAGGGTTAGTGTTAGCTGGGTGTAGTAAGGGTTAGTGTTAGTGTTAGCTGGGTGTAGTAAGGGTTAGTGTTAGCTGGGTGTAGTAAGGGTTAGTGTTAGCTGGGTGTAGTTAGGGTTAGTGTTAGCTGGGTGTAGTAAGGGTTAGTGTTAGCTGGGTGTAGTAAGGGTTAGTGTTAGCTGGGTGTAGTTAGGGTTAGTGTTAGCTGGGTGTAGTTAGGGTTAGTGTTAGCTGGGTGTAGTAAGGGTTAGGGTTAGTGTTAGCTGGGTGTAGTAAGGGTTAGTGTTAGCTGGGTGTAGTTAGGGTTAGTGTTAGCTGGGTGTAGTAAGGGTTAGTGTTAGCTGGGTGTAGTAAGGGTTAGTGTTAGCTGGGTGTAGTAAGGGTTAGTGTTAGTGTTAGCTGGGTGTAGTAAGGGTTAGTGTTAGCTGGGTGTAGTAAGGGTTAGTGTTAGTGTTAGCTGGGTGTAGTAAGGGTTAGTGTTAGCTGGGTGTAGTAAGGGTTAGTGTTAGTGTTAGCTGGGTGTAGTAAGGGTTAGTGTTAGCTGGGTGTAGTAAGGGTTAGTGTTAGCTGGGTGTAGTAAGGGTTAGTGTTAGCTGGGTGTAGTTAGGGTTAGTGTTAGCTGGGTGTAGTTAGGGTTAGTGTTAGCTGGGTGTAGTAAGGGTTAGTTTTAGCTGGGTGTAGTAAGGGTTAGTGTTAGCTGGGTGTAGTAAGGGTTAGTGTTAGCTGGGTGTAGTAAGGGTTAGTGTTAGCTGGGTGTAGTAAGGGTTAGTGTTAGCTGGGTGTAGTAAGGGTTAGTGTTAGCTGGGTGTAGTAAGGGTTAGTGTTAGCTGGGTGTAGTAAGGGTTAGTGTTAGTGTTAGCTGGGTGTAGTAAGGGTTAGTGTTAGCTGGGTGTAGTTAGGGTTAGTGTTAGCTGGGTGTAGTAAGGGTTAGTGTTAGCTGGGTGTAGTAAGGGTTAGTGTTAGCTGGGTGTAGTTAGGGTTAGTGTTAGCTGGGTGTAGTAAGGGTTAGTGTTAGCTGGGTGTAGTTAGGGTTAGGGTTAGTGTTAGCTGGGTGTAGTAAGGGTTGGTGTTAGCTGGGTGTAGTAAGGGTTAGTGTTAGTGTTAGCTGGGTGTAGTAAGGGTTAGTGTTAGCTGGGTGTAGTTAGGGTTAGTGTTAGCTGGGTGTAGTTAGGGTTAGTGTTAGTGTTAGCTGGGTGTAGTAAGGGTTAGTGTTAGCTGGGTGTAGTAAGGGTTAGTGTTAGCTGGGTGTAGTTAGGGTTAGTGTTAGTGTTAGCTGGGTGTAGTAAGGGTTAGTGTTAGCTGGGTGTAGTTAGGGTTAGTGTTAGCTGGGTGTAGTTAGGGTTAGTGTTAGCTGGGTGTAGTAAGGGTTAGGGTTAGTGTTAGCTGGGTGTAGTAAGGGTTAGTGTTAGCTGGGTGTAGTTAGGGTTAGTGTTAGCTGGGTGTAGTAAGGGTTAGTGTTAGCTGGGTGTAGTAAGGGTTAGTGTTAGCTGGGTGTAGTAAGGGTTAGTGTTAGTGTTAGCTGGGTGTAGTAAGGGTTAGTGTTAGCTGGGTGTAGTAAGGGTTAGTGTTAGTGTTAGCTGGGTGTAGTAAGGGTTAGTGTTAGCTGGGTGTAGTAAGGGTTAGTGTTAGTGTTAGCTGGGTGTAGTAAGGGTTAGTGTTAGCTGGGTGTAGTAAGGGTTAGTGTTAGCTGGGTGTAGTAAGGGTTAGTGTTAGCTGGGTGTAGTTAGGGTTAGTGTTAGCTGGGTGTAGTTAGGGTTAGTGTTAGCTGGGTGTAGTAAGGGTTAGTTTTAGCTGGGTGTAGTAAGGGTTAGTGTTAGCTGGGTGTAGTAAGGGTTAGTGTTAGCTGGGTGTAGTAAGGGTTAGTGTTAGCTGGGTGTAGTAAGGGTTAGTGTTAGCTGGGTGTAGTAAGGGTTAGTGTTAGCTGGGTGTAGTAAGGGTTAGTGTTAGCTGGGTGTAGTAAGGGTTAGTGTTAGTGTTAGCTGGGTGTAGTAAGGGTTAGTGTTAGCTGGGTGTAGTTAGGGTTAGTGTTAGCTGGGTGTAGTAAGGGTTAGTGTTAGCTGGGTGTAGTAAGGGTTAGTGTTAGCTGGGTGTAGTTAGGGTTAGTGTTAGCTGGGTGTAGTAAGGGTTAGTGTTAGCTGGGTGTAGTTAGGGTTAGGGTTAGTGTTAGCTGGGTGTAGTAAGGGTTAGTGTTAGCTGGGTGTAGTTAGGGTTAGGGTTAGTGTTAGCTGGGTGTAGTAAGGGTTAGTGTTAGCTGGGTGTAGTTAGTGTTAGTGTTAGCTGGGTGTAGTAAGGGTTGGTGTTAGCTGGGTGTAGTAAGGGTTAGTGTTAGTGTTAGCTGGGTGTAGTAAGGGTTAGTGTTAGTGTTAGCTGGGTGTAGTAAGGGTTAGTGTTAGTGTTAGCTGGGTGTAGTAAGGGTTAGGGTTAGCTGGGTGTAGTTAGGGTTAGCTGGGTGTAGTAAGGGTTAGTGTTAGCTGGGTGTAGTAAGGGTTAGTTAGTGTTAGCTGGGTGTAGTAAGGGTTAGTGTTAGTGTTAGCTGGGTGTAGTAAGGGTTAGTGTTAGCTGGGTGTAGTAAGGGTTAGTGTTAGCTGGGTGTAGTAAGGGTTAGTGTTAGCTGGGTGTAGTTAGGGTTAGGGTTAGTGTTAGCTGGGTGTAGTAAGGGTTAGTGTTAGCTGGGTGTAGTAAGGGTTAGTGTTAGCTGGGTGTAGTAAGGGTTAGTGTTAGCTGGGTGTAGTAAGGGTTAGTGTTAGTGTTAGCTGGGTGTAGTAAGGGTTAGGGTTAGCTGGGTGTAGTTAGGGTTAGCTGGGTGTAGTAAGGGTTAGTTAGTGTTAGCTGGGTGTAGTAAGGGTTAGTGTTAGTGTTAGCTGGGTGTAGTAAGGGTTAGTGTTAGCTGGGTGTAGTAAGGGTTAGTGTTAGCTGGGTGTAGTAAGGGTTAGTGTTAGTGTTAGCTGGGTGTAGTAAGGGTTAGGGTTAGTGTTAGCTGGGTGTAGTAAGGGTTAGTGTTAGCTGGGTCTAGTAAGGATTAGTGTTAGCTGGGTCTAGTAAGGGTTAGGGTTAGTGTTAGCTGGGTGTAGTAAGGGTTAGTGTTAGCTGGGTGTAGTAAGGGTTAGTGTTAGCTGGGTGTAGTAAGGGTTAGTGTTAGTGTTAGTGTTAGCTGGGTGTAGTAAGGGTTAGTGTTAGCTGGGTGTAGTAAGGGTTAGTGTTAGCTGGGTGTAGTAAGGGTTAGTGTTAGCTGGGTGTAGTAAGGGTTAGTGTTAGCTGGGTGTAGTTAGGGTTAGTGTTAGTGTTAGCTGGGTGTAGTAAGGGTTAGTGTTAGTGTTAGCTGGGTGTAGTAAGGGTTAGTGTTAGCTGGGTGTAGTAAGGGTTAGTGTTAGCTGGGTGTAGTAAGGGTTAGGGTTAGTGTTAGCTGGGTGTAGTTAGGGTTAGGGTTAGTGTTAGCTGGGTGTAGTAAGGGTTAGTGTTAGCTGGGTGTAGTAAGGGTTAGTGTTAGTGTTAGCTGGGTGTAGTAAGGGTTAGTGTTAGCTGGGTGTAGTAAGGGTTAGTGTTAACCGCACTTTTGAGAAAATGGTCCTTGAAGATTTTGGTACCTACTGGAGAGCTCTTTGTCTATACCCATTCAGCATCATCCACACCCTCTTAATCCTTAGCCCCACCCATCTCTTTAAGGATTCACATGTGAGGTCATGTGCTAAACAGAGTGAGTAAATAACCAAAGACTTCAAGACTAGAAGTGGTGAAAGTAGTAGCCTACAATAAGGAACAACTCCATGTTAAAATACACTATCTAGTCCTTGGCCTTTATCCTAATCTGACTTTGGTGCAGGTCATGTTGTTCTTCACATTACCATCTCTGGTAAACACACACTATATCAAATAAAATCTAAATGTATTTGTCACATGCAAAGGATACAGAATGTGTAAACGGTACAGTGGAATTACTTACATATTTGCATGGTAGCAAAATGTTTACCTAGACACCCAGAATAGTTTACCCAGACACCCAGAATAGTTTACCCAGACACCCAGAATAGTTTACCCAGACACCCAGAATATTTTACCCAGACACCCAGAATAGTTTACCCAGACACCCAGAATAGTTTACCCAGACACCCAGAATAGTTTACCCAGACACCCAGAATAGTTTACCCAGACACCCAGAATAGTTTACCCAGACATCCAGAATAGTTTACCTAGACACCCAGAATAGTTTACCCAGACACCCAGAATAGTTTACCCAGACACACAGAATAGTTTACCCAGACACCCAGAATAGTTTACTTAGACACCCAGAATAGTTTACCCAGACACACAGAATAGTTTACCCAGACACACAGAATAGTTTACCCAGACACCCAGAATAGTTTACCCAGACACACAGAATAGTTTACCCAGACATACAGAATAGTTTACCCAGACACACAGAATAGTTTACCCAGACACCCAGAATAGTTTACCCAGACACCCAGAATAGTTTACCCAGACACCCAGAATAGTTTACCCAGACACCCAGAATAGTTTACCCAGACACCCAGAATAGTTTACCCAGACATCCAGAATAGTTTACCTAGACACCCAGAATAGTTTACCCAGACACCCAGAATAGTTTACCCAGACACACAGAATAGTTTACCCAGACACCCAGAATAGTTTACTTAGACACCCAGAATAGTTTACCCAGACACACAGAATAGTTTACCCAGACACACAGAATAGTTTACCCAGACACCCAGAATAGTTTACCCAGACACACAGAATAGTTTACCCAGACATACAGAATAGTTTACCCAGACACACAGAATAGTTTACCCAGACACCCAGAATAGTTTACCCAGACACCCAGAATAGTTTACCCAGACACACAGAATAGTTTACCCAGACACACAGAATAGTTTACCTAGACACCCAGAATAGTTTACCCAGACACACAGAATAGTTTACCTAGACACCCAGAATAGTTTACCCAGACACCCAGAATAGTTTACCCAGACACCCAGAATAGTTTACCCAGACACCCAGAATAGTTTACCCAGACACCCAGAATAGTTTACCTAGACACCCAGAATAGTTTACCTAGACACCCAGAATAGTTTACCCAGACACCCAGAATAGTTTACCCAGACACCCAGAATAGTTTACCCAGACACACAGAATAGTTTACCCAGACACCCAGAATAGTTTACCCAGAATAGTTAGATGTGTGATGTGTGTACACGGGGCCTTGGAGAATAGTCAGATGTGTGATGTGTACACAGGGCCTTGGTTAATAGTCAGATGTGTGATGTGTACACAGGGCCTTGGTTAATAGTTAGATGTGTGATGTGTACACAGGGCCTTGGTTAATAGTCAGATGTGTGATGTGTACACAGGGCCTTGGTTAATAGTTAGATGTGTGATGTGTACACAGGGCCTTGGTTAATAGTCAGATGTGTGATGTGTACACAGGGCCTTTTTTTTTTTTTTTTTTTTTTTTTTTTTTTTTTTGGGGGGGGTGGATCAGCTTAATATTGCGGAAAGAATGTTGCTTCCAATGTAATTGTCTGCATCATTTCCAATCCCCCATATTTTTTGGGGTAAATATATATATCCATTCACGTATGCATACATATACACATATATACATACACATACCTACATAGACATACATACTTTTTTTAAAGAGTATACCTTTATTATTATTCCCCGCAAACCCTACCACCGATCCCCCAATTGGAGTAAACTGATAAACATTTCTGTTTTTACCTTCAATTTATACATCTTATACACATTTTACAGACACAGTCTACTTTATAATAGTTCTCTCTTGTTTGTTCTTAGTCCTTCCTCTATTTCTGTTGTCCATCCAGTTTGATTTCCACTTGTAACTGTGCTATTTCACAATAGCTCCGCACCTATACACATTTCACAGATCCCGTATGCCCTACATTGTTTATCTTGTTATTAGTCCCACCCTTCAGTTCCACTCAACCCTTCCCATCTATCTTCCAACATCATCCATTTCGGATTTTTATTTGCCATATATTTTTCAACTGTGCTGTGATGCTTCACAAAAGATTTGAATCTTCCTATTCTCATAGCTTCCACGGATTGTAAATTAAAAATAAACATTTTTGCTAAAATAATTATTATATTATTGATTGATTGACTATGGCTTTTCAAATCCCCCAGTATTGCTATCTGTAGCGTTAGTTCTACGCAAATGTTGCAATTCTTCAACCATTCCTGGACCTGTGACCAAAAACGAGCTACATGCGGACAATACCAAAATAAATGGTCTAATGACTCTGCCTCCTCACAGCAGAATCTACAGAGCTGGGAAGATTGTATCCCCCATATATATAACATTCTATTAGTTGCAAGAATTTTGTACAATAATTTAAATTGAAAAATTCGAAGTTTTGAATCCGGCGTTGTTTTGCGTATCAATTCATAAACCATGTGCCATGGAATGGGTACATCGAAAATCTCTTCCCAACTATTTTGCAATTTATATGGCACAGCTGTAAGTTTTTTGGTCCTTAAATGAAATTGGTATATGTTTTTATTTATCACACTTTTCTTTAACCATTTATGTTCTTTAATATAAGGCCGACATACAAGTTCCTTACTTTTATCCCCTTCTACCTGCCTCTTCCATTTTTGTGGTAATGCTGCAATTAATTGGTTGTAATTTTGGGTAGAGCAGACATTTCCATATGTCTGTGTTAGCTGCATGTGTGACATTACTCCACCAGTCCTATTTATGATATCATTCACAAAAATTATACCTTTTTTAAACATTTCTTCGATAAATACAGTTTTTTTATCAATTACTATATTTGAATTTAACCACAAGATTTGTTGTACTATTTGTTCCGTCCTTTCAGGTGGATTAAACTGAAATTGCAACCAACTTTCTAAGGCTTGTTTAAAAAATAAAGATATTTTGGAGATTATTTCCTTTTCAAGCAACCAAAAGTGAGCAGGTGTAATCTGAATAAAGGGAAAAAGGCCCTTCTTGAACATAGGATGAGACATTCGTACCAATCTACTAGAGAACCAGTTTGGATTTAAGTATAACTTTTGTATGACTGATGCCTTTAGTGAGAGGTCTAATGCTTTAATATTTAATAATTTCTGCCCTCCGAATTCATATTCGTTATATAAATAGGCCCTTTTAATTTTATCTGGCTTGCCGTTCCAAATAAAATTGAATATTTTTTGTTCATATAATTTAAAAAGCAGGTCACTAGGTGTAGGCAAAACCATAAGCAAATAGGTAAACTGTGATATGATTAAAGAGTTAATCAGGGTGATTTTCCCACAAATAGACAGGTATTTTCCTTTCCATGGTAGCAAGATCTTATCTATTTTTGCTAACTTTCTATAAAAATTTATTGGAATGAGATCATTTCTTTCTTTTGGGATTTGTATTCCGAGTATGTCCACATCTCCGTCAGACCATTTAATTGGTAAACTACATGGCAATGTAAAATGTGTATTTTTTAGTGATCCAATACGTAATATGGTACATTTATCATAATTTGGTTTTAATCCAGAGAGGATAGCAAAAGTATCTAGATCCTCTAAGAGGCCGTGGAGAGATTCTAGTTGTGGTTTTAAAAGAAAACATGAATCATCAGCGTACAATGACACCTTAGTTTTTAGGCCCTGGATTTCTAATCCCTTAATATTAATGTTTGATCTAATTTTAACAGCTAACATTTCGATGGCAATAATAAATAGATATGCCGATAGTGGACAACCTTGTTTTACTCCTCTAGATAGTTTAAAACTTTCTGAGATGTAGCCATTATTTACTATTTTACACCTAGGGTTACTATACATAATTTTTACCCAATTTACAAGAGATTCCCCAAAATTGAAATATTCTAGGCATTTATATATAAACTCCAGTCGTACTTTATCAAAAGCCTTTTCAAAATCAGCTATGAAAACCAGGCCTGGTGTCCCCGATATTTCATAGTGTTCTATTGTTTCCAGTACTTGCCTTATATTATCTCCAATGTATCGTCCATGTAAAAAACCTGTCTGATTAGGATGAATAATATCTGACAAAACTTTTTTTATTCTATGCGCCAAGCATTTTGCTAGGATTTTTGCATCACAACACTGAAGTGTAAGAGGTCTCCAATTTTTTAAATGGACTGGATCTTTATATATACCACTTGGGTCCTGTTTCAGTAATAATGATATCACACCTTCTTGTTGCGTGTCTGATAATCTATCATTTATATAGGAGTGGTTAAAACAAGCTAATAATGGTCCTTTGAGTATATCAAAAAAATGTTTGTATACTTCCACTGGTATGCCATCCAGTCCTGGAGTTTTCCCATCCTTAAAGGCCCCAATTGCATCAAGTAGTTCCTCCTCTGTAATTAGGCCTTCACATGAGTCTTTCTGTACAGATGTTAATTTTACATTATTATTAGGGAAAAAATCCATACAATTGGTTTCAGTTAGTGGAGATGGAGGAGCCTGAAACGAAAACATATTCTTAAAGTACTTTACTTCCTCTTTCAAAATATCATTTGGTGAATCATGCGTGACTCCATCATTTGTAACAAGTTTTAATACGTTTTTTTTGGTAGCATTTCTATATTGAAGATTGAAAAAGAATTTGGTGCATTTTTCCCCATATTCCATCCAGTTCGCTTTATTTTTATAATATATTACACTGGATCTTTCTTGAATAAGTTCCTCCATTTCTTTTTGTTTTTCCTCTAACTTATTCTGTGCCTCTATGGTACCGTTTTTATTGTTATCTAACTGTACTGTTAGTCCTTCAATTTCCTTTGTTAATATGGACTCTTTTGATCGAAATTGCTTTTGTTTTATAGATGAGTACTGAATTGCATGGCCTCTAACGGCACACTTAAAAGTGTCCCATACAATATGGGGATCTGCTGTACCTATGTTATGTCTAAAAAAGTCAGTTATAAATTCTTCTGTCCTAGTTCTAAACAATTTATCATCTAGTAGGCTTTGATTAAATTTCCAATATCCTCGCCCACGTGGAAATTCTGTAAGAGTAATATATATGCCAATTATGTGATGGTCCGACCGCATTCTGTCCCCTATCAAACACTTTTTAACTTTTGGTGCCAGAGAGAATGATATAAGAAAGTAGTCAAGGCGACTAGCTTGATTCAGCCTCCGCCATGTATATCTCACTAGGTCAGGGTATTTAAGTCTCCATATATCCACTAATTCCAATATATCCATGACATTCCTGATTTCCTTAAGTGCCTGAGGGTGATAGTTTGTAGTGTGATTTCCTTTCCGGTCCATAGAGGTATTTAAGACCGTATTAAAATCTCCCACTATAATAATAGAGTCTAGTGTTGCTTGTAGAGTTGATACATTCTTATATATATTGTCAAAGAAGCTTGGATCATCATTATTTGGACCGTATAGGTTAATAAGCCATATATGTTTATTGTCCAATAACATATTTAAAATAATCCATTTACCTTGAGGATCTGTTTGGACAAGTTGCACATTTGGATCAAAGTTATTATTAATTAAAACCATCACCCCTTTTGAATTTCTTTGCCCATGGGAGAAATATATTTCGCCCCCCCCAGTTCTTTTTCCACAAAACTTCATCTAAAACTGTCGAATGGGTTTCCTGTAAACAGTAGATATTATAATCCTTCTCTTTTAGCCAGGTAAATACTGATCGTCTTTTCTTATTATCTGCTAAGCCATTACAATTGTAACTGGCTATACTTATTTCACCACTTACCATAATGAGACACACCTTTCAATTATTTTTATCAAAATATATGTTTGTAAACGTCCTATTAAAAAGTAACATAATGATTGAGTGTCTATATAGTTGTACCATGACATTTGCATCTCCACTAAGCAAACCTCCAATTGGTCCCCACTATTCCACCCGCCAAAAGCCCCCATCTCGAGTTGGGTTGTCATCCCAATGCCCGGCAGACCACCCCCGACCCCCCGCATCGCACAGCCCCGGACCGACTGGGATCCATCCTTCGAAAAGTGCACACAGCGCCATCCACCGAACCGAAGCAGATCCATTGCCAAATGCATTTCCATCGCCCTCACCTCTATTTTTATTACATATTGCTGTGAATCATCCTCTATAGTCCCTAACATCTTTTACTTCTTCCTTCGCAACAGTTGTGGGATACACACATACACCCACACACATTCAGCCCTTACCCCCACACAACCATAAGCTCACCCTCTCAACAATTGCACCATCCCAGAGCCCAACTCAAGATGGGTCATGATTTACAAATGTACTTGCAGTTGCAGCTGCATGAGAAGGCCTGCAAGACCGTGCAAAAAATGAGCATAAATGTAGAGATTTATTTACCATTGTCACATCCTAAATGATGGAGGTCAAATGTACACCTTCTTCCTGAAACACCCACAATACGGTCATCCATTTTGACCATGTTCCCAAGCATCTCCATGCAGTCCGACTTGATTTCGTGCCACCAGGGCCACAATAATATACCCCCTCTCTGAATGTCCGAGTGTGACCCCCTCCCCATGGGTTACTGCAGCTAGTGTTGCCAGCACTGCCACTGCCTGGGTGGGGGCACCCCACCGGAATCCCCACCGGCTAGGTACAAGGTCGTCAAGGTTCTCATTAGCAGCTTTGAGAATTTCCTTGTATAGTATGTTCTCCCTTTAGGGGGCTTTGGCTTTGCAGGACCAACCCTGCCAAGCAGGCTCAGAATCTTGAGGGGGCAGTGCTGCTCTTGGTCCCTGACCTCATTTTGGCTGCATACAGACCGCTTACAGCATGCACATAAAACAGTTAGGGACTTCTCCTTAGTATCTGGGCCATTCATGTGGGTGTCTAGGGTATAGGGCCATGGACCGTACCATTAAAATAGGATAATAAATAATTAGATATAATTTATTTTAAAAATGTAGTTCCCCATGATAGGACAATAAATAAATAAGACGTATAATTCATTATAAAAGTATATCCATCATCTGAACAACATTGAAAGCCCTCTCATACCCGGCCCACAGCAATACACTGGCTCTGGGATATGCAACTATTTCATTACTCACTCACTCAACTTTCCAAACATAACAAATAAAAATAAACACACACCACACCATCCACACATACTGTGCCTTCTGTTTACTTAGTTTTTATCTTCACTATGTAGAAATAGTGCTTGTGTTCAATTAGTTATATGTGAAGATTTATAGAAAAGCTATATTTTGTATTGTATTGTTACAATCAATAACCGGGCTTGAATTGTGTTTATTTTCCTCATCTATGAGAACTTTGTAATTTTTAAAATAACCATGGAGTAATCTTTGTGTCTCTGAACAACTGGTTATCAATATATAGTTTATCAACGACGAGAGCTACTCGTTTCGCTTTTAATCTATTTTCTTTGAAAATTGGATACAGAACTTTGCGCCGTTCTGCAATTTCTTTCGGAAACTGATCATTCATGCCAATTTTGGTCCCAGCAAGTCTTTTACCCAGGCTTTTAACCATTATTTTATCTTTAAATGAAGCAAATTTGGCAACGATTGGGCGTTCGTACCTCTGCCCTCTCTGTCCGAGGCGGTGTACACGTTCAAGTTGGATCTTATCGATAACTTCGCGTGGAATCTGAAGCGCTGCAAAAAGGAACTCTCTAACTACAGATTCAGGAACCTCTCCTTCTTTCTCTTGGATACCTGTAAGTACCAAATTCTCTCTCATGGATCTAGTTTGTATGTCTAGTAAGCATTCCTTCAGAACGGTGTTCTCCTTTTTAATTTCATTCATTTCGGTTTCAATCTTATTGACTGTCCCTTTTAGCGCGTGTGTTTCCTTCTCCAATGCCGCAGCTTTTTCATCACTCATCTCTAGGCTTGCCTTCAACTCTTTTATATCTTTACTAACTAATTCAAGTATACCCAGTTTGTCATTTATTGATTTTAACAGATCGGTTTCGACCTTTACCATTGCCGGTGGTGAGAATATTAGATCATCAGTGTCGGTTGAGGAGTCACGTTTTCGTTTTTGAATCGGTTCCCCTGTCTTACTCTCCGTCATGTTTGGGTGTTGCTTGTTTTCGTAATATTTGTCGATAAATGGCTCTAGTCTTAGGATTTGTTTTGTGTTATTATCCAGATTGAAGGTTATCACCCACCAGATTATTTAGTGCTAATATTTTAGTCTAATTTAGCAGATATTTCGAATATTATGTTTTATCTTGAGGTGCTCTACATAACTTCGTTCAGTCCGCCATTACCTTTACGTTACCTTTACGTCCGCTGTGTACACAGGGCCTTGGTTAATAGTTAGATGTGTGATGTGTACACAGGGCCTTGGTTAATAATCAGATGTGTGATGTGTACACAGGGCCTTGGTTAATAATCAGATGTGTACACAGGGCCTTGGTTAATAATCAGATGTGTGATGTGTACACAGGGCCTTGGTTAATAGTCAGATGTGTACACAGGGCCTTGGTTAATAATCAGATGTGTACACAGGGCCTTGGTTAATAATCAGATGTGTACACAGGGCCTTGGTTAATAATCAGATGTGTACACAGGGCCTTGGTTAATAATCAGATGTGTACACAGGGCCTTGGTTAATAATCAGATGTGTGATGTGTACACAGGGCCTTGTTCTGAGTCAGAGGCCTGGAACACACATAACCATCTGGAAGCCTCCAGAGCACTGACCCCCCTCAGCCTTGGCTCTGACCGAATGCACAATATTGGTCTCCTAACGTTAGTGTGTGTGTGTGTGTGTGTGTGTGTGTGTGTGTGTGTGTGTGTGTGTGTGTGTGTGTGTGTGTGTGTGTGTGTGTGTGTGTGTGTGTGTGTGTGTGTGTGTGTGTGTGTGTGTGTGTGTGTGTGTGTGTGTGTACCCCACCCTACAGCAGAGTCTCTTTAACAGATGATGTGATGTAGAGCTGTAGTACAGAAACACTATGCTGGTTTAGTGGCTTGAGCTTCTGTTGTTCTGCTGATAACTGGAGACCTGTGTCCCAGAAAGCATCTGTCTGTGGTGGTCATGACTGCCATTTCACTGTTACACCTGTTGTTTACTCTCTCTCTGCATGTCCTAGGGACTGTGGTGACCATGACTACCATCCTCTGTCCTAGGGACTGTGGTGACCATGACTACCATCCTCTGTCCTAGGGACTGTGGTGACCATGACTACCATCCTCTGTCCTAGGGACTGTGGTGACCATGACTAACATCCTCTGTCCTAGGGACTGTGGTGACCATGACTACCATCCTCTGTCCTAGGGACTGTGGTGACCATGACTACCATCCTCTGTCCTAGGGACTGTGGTGGTCATGACTGCCATCCTCTGTCCTAGGGACTGTGGTGATCATGACTACCATCCTCTGTCCTAGGGACTGTGGTGACCATGACTACCATCCTCTGTCCTAGGGACTGTGGTGACCATGACTACCATCCTCTGTCCTAGGGACTGTGGTGACCATGACTACCATCCTCTGTCCTAGGGACTGTGGTGGTCATGACTGCCATCCTCTGTCCTAGGGACTGTGGTGACCATGACTACCATCCTCTGTCCTAGGGACTGTGGTGGTCATGACTACCATCCTCTGTCCTAGGGACTGTGGTGACCATGACTACCATCCTCTGTCCTAGGGACTGTGGTGACCATGACTACCATCCTCTGTCCTAGGGACTGTGGTGACCATGACTACCATCCTCTGTCCTAGGGACTGTGGTGACCATGACTACCATCCTCTGTCCTAGGGACTGTGGTGACCATGACTACCATCCTCTGTCCTAGGGACTGTGGTGACCATGACTACCATCCTCTGTCCTAGGGACTGTGAGGTTAAGGTGAGGAGGATCCTGCCTGTCTCTCTGTGGGGTTAAGGTGAGGAGGACCCTGCCTGTCTCTCTGTGAGGTTAAGGTGAGGAGGATCCTGCCTGTCTCTCTGTGAGGTTAAGGTGAGGAGGATCCTGCCTCTCTCTGTGAGGTTAAGGTGAGGAGGATCCTGCCTGTCTCTCTGTGAGGTTAAGGTGAGGAGGATCCTGCCTGTCTCTCTGTGAGGTTAAGGTGAGGAGGATCCTGCCTGTCTCTCTGTGAGGTTAAGGTGAGGAGGATCCTGCCTGTCTCTCTGTGAGGTTAAGGTGAGGAGGACCCTGCCTGTCTCTCTGTGAGGTTAAGGTGAGGAGGACCCTGCCTGTCTCTCTGTGAGGTTAAGGTGAGGAGGATCCTGCCTGTCTCTCTGTGAGGTTAAGGTGAGGAGGATCCTGCCTGTCTCTCTGTGAGGTTTAAGGTGAGGAGGATCCTGCCTGTCTCTCTGTGAGGTTAAGGTGAGGAGGATCCTGCCTGTCTCTCTGTGAGGTTAAGGTGAGGAGGATCCTGCCTGTCTCTCTTTGAGGTTAAGGTGAGGAGGATCCTGCCTGTCTCTCTGTGAGGTTAAGGTGAGGAGGACCCTGTCTGTCTCTCTGTGAGGTTAAGGTGAGGAGGACCCTGCCTGTCTCTCTGTGAGGTTAAGGTGAGGAGGATCCTGCCTGTCTCTCTGTGAGGTTAAGGTGAGGAGGATCCTGCCTGTCTCTCTGTGAGGTTAAGGTGAGGAGGATCCTGCCTGTCTCTCTGTGAGGTTAAGGTGAGGAGGACCCTGCCTGTCTCTCTGTGAGGTTAAGGTGAGGAGGATCCTGCCTGTCTCTCTGTGAGGTTAAGGTGAGGAGGATCCTGCCTGTCTCTCTGTGAGGTTAAGGTGAGGAGGACCCTGCCTGTCTCTCTGTGAGGTTAAGGTGAGGAGGATCCTGCCTGTCTCTCTGTGAGGTTAAGTTTACAATTGGCTCATTCATCCCCCTCCTCTCCCCTGTAACTATTCCCCAGGTCGTTGCTGCAAATGAGAACGTGTTCTCAGTCAACTTACCTGGTAAAATAATGGATAAATTAAAAAAAGGTGAGGAGGATCCTGCCTGTCTCTCTGTGAGGTTAAGGTGAGGAGGATCCTGTCTGTCTCTCTGTGAGGTTAAGGTGAGGAGGATCCTGCCTGTCTCTCTGTGAGGTTAAGGTGAGGAGGATCCTGTCTGTCTCTCTGTGAGGTTAAGGTGAGGAGGATCCTGCCTGTCTCTCTGTGAGGTTAAGGTGAGGAGGATCCTGCCTGTCTCTCTGTGAGGTTAAGGTGAGGAGGACCCTGCCTGTCTCTCTGTGAGGTTAAGGTGAGGAGGATCCTGCCTCTCTCTGTGAGGTTAAGGTGAGGAGGACCCTGCCTGTCTCTCTGTGAGGTTAAGGTGAGGAGGATCCTGCCTGTCTCTCTGTGAGGTTAAGGTGAGGAGGACCCTGCCTGTCTCTCTGTGAGGTTAAGGTGAGGAGGACCCTGCCTGTCTCTCTGTGAGGTTAAGGTGAGGAGGATCCTGCCTGTCTCTCTGTGAGGTTAAGGTGAGGAGGATCCTGCCTGTCTCTCTGTGAGGTTAAGGTGAGAGGATCCTGTCTGTCTCTCTGTGAGGTTAAGGTGAGGAGGATCCTGCCTGTCTCTCTGTGAGGTTAAGGTGAGGAGGATCCTGCCTCTCTCTGTGAGGTTAAGGTGAGGAGGATCCTGCCTGTCTCTCTGTGAGGTTAAGGTGAGGAGGATCCTGCCTGTCTCTCTGTGAGGTTAAGGTGAGGAGGATCCTGCCTGTCTCTCTGTGAGGTTAAGGTGAGGAGGATCCTGCCTGTCTCTCTGTGAGGTTAAGGTGAGGAGGATCCTGTCTGTCTCTCTGTGAGGTTAAGGTGAGGAGGATCCTGCCTGTCTCTCTGTGAGGTTAAGGTGAGGAGGATCCTGTCTGTCTCTCTGTGAGGTTAAGGTGAGGAGGATCCTGCCTGTCTCTCTGTGAGGTTAAGGTGAGGAGGATCCTGCCTGTCTCTCTGTGAGGTTAAGGTGAGGAGGACCCTGCCTGTCTCTCTGTGAGGTTAAGGTGAGGAGGATCCTGCCTCTCTCTGTGAGGTTAAGGTGAGGAGGACCCTGCCTGTCTCTCTGTGAGGTTAAGGTGAGGAGGATCCTGCCTGTCTCTCTGTGAGGTTAAGGTGAGGAGGACCCTGCCTGTCTCTCTGTGAGGTTAAGGTGAGGAGGACCCTGCCTGTCTCTCTGTGAGGTTAAGGTGAGGAGGATCCTGCCTGTCTCTCTGTGAGGTTAAGGTGAGGAGGATCCTGCCTGTCTCTCTGTGAGGTTAAGGTGAGAGGATCCTGTCTGTCTCTCTGTGAGGTTAAGGTGAGGAGGATCCTGCCTGTCTCTCTGTGAGGTTAAGGTGAGGAGGATCCTGCCTCTCTCTGTGAGGTTAAGGTGAGGAGGATCCTGCCTGTCTCTCTGTGAGGTTAAGGTGAGGAGGATCCTGCCTGTCTCTCTGTGAGGTTAAGGTGAGGAGGATCCTGCCTGTCTCTCTGTGAGGTTAAGGTGAGGAGGATCCTGCCTGTCTCTCTGTGAGGTTAAGGTGAGGAGGATCCTGCCTGTCTCTCTGTGAGGTTAAGGTGAGGAGGATCCTGCCTGTCTCTCTGTGAGGTTAAGGTGAGGAGGATCCTGCCTGTCTCTCTGTGAGGTTAAGGTGAGGAGGATCCTGCCTGTCTCTCTGTGAGGTTAAGGTGAGGAGGATCCTGCCTGTCTCTCTGTGAGGTTAAGGTGAGGAGGATCCTGCCTGTCTCTCTGTGAGGTTAAGGTGAGGAGGATCCTGCCTGTCTCTCTGTGAGGTTAAGGTGAGGAGGATCCTGCCTGTCTCTCTGTGAGGTTAAGGTGAGGAGGACCCTGTCTGTCTCTCTGTGAGGTTAAGGTGAGGAGGATCCTGCCTGTCTCTCTGTGAGGTTAAGGTGAGGAGGATCCTGCCTGTCTCTCTGTGAGGTTAAGGTGAGGAGGACCCTGCCTGTCTTTCTGTGAGGTTAAGGTGAGGAGGATCCTGCCTCTCTCTGTGAGGTTAAGGTGAGGAGGACCCTGCCTGTCTCTCTGTGAGGTTAAGGTGAGGAGGATCCTGCCTGTCTCTCTGTGAGGTTAAGGTGAGGAGGACCCTGCCTGTCTCTCTGTGAGGTTAAGGTGAGGAGGACCCTGCCTGTCTCTCTGTGAGGTTAAGGTGAGGAGGATCCTGCCTGTCTCTCTGTGAGGTTAAGGTGAGGAGGATCCTGCCTGTCTCTCTGTGAGGTTAAGGTGAGAGGATCCTGTCTGTCTCTCTGTGAGGTTAAGGTGAGGAGGATCCTGCCTCTCTCTGTGAGGTTAAGGTGAGGAGGATCCTGCCTGTCTCTCTGTGAGGTTAAGGTGAGGAGGATCCTGCCTGTCTCTCTGTGAGGTTAAGGTGAGGAGGATCCTGCCTGTCTCTCTGTGAGGTTAAGGTGAGGAGGATCCTGCCTGTCTCTCTGTGAGGTTAAGGTGAGGAGGATCCTGCCTGTCTCTCTGTGAGGTTAAGGTGAGGAGGATCCTGCCTGTCTCTCTGTGAGGTTAAGGTGAGGAGGATCCTGCCTGTCTCTCTGTGAGGTTAAGGTGAGGAGGATCCTGCCTGTCTCTCTGTGAGGTTAAGGTGAGGAGGATCCTGCCTGTCTCTCTGTGAGGTTAAGGTGAGGAGGATCCTGCCTGTCTCTCTGTGAGGTTAAGGTGAGGAGGATCCTGCCTGTCTCTCTGTGAGGTTAAGGTGAGGAGGATCCTGCCTGTCTCTCTGTGAGGTTAAGGTGAGGAGGATCCTGCCTGTCTCTCTGTGAGGTTAAGGTGAGGAGGATCCTGCCTGTCTCTCTGTGAGGTTAAGGTGAGGAGGATCCTGCCTGTCTCTCTGTGAGGTTAAGGTGAGGAGGATCCTGCCTGTCTCTCTGTGAGGTTAAGGTGAGGAGGATCCTGCCTGTCTCTCTGTGAGGTTAAGGTGAGGAGGACCTCACTGTAATTACATCAGCAGAATGCCTATCAGCTGATTCCCCAGGGAGAAACAGTGTGGGTGTTTATGAGCAGGTTGTTCAACTTAGGCGTGTTGTTATAGTTACCCTGTTTTTCCATCACGTGTTCCAAAGTTCTGGTATTAATTACGAGATATGATGCATCATTATGGTTTCATATATAGACCAACTAAAAAATGATATCTCTAACTCTTTCTCATTGTTTCTCTCTTTCTCTTCCTGTTTCTCTCTCCTTGTCTCTCTCCCTCCCTGTTTCTCTCTCCTTGCCTCTCTCTCTCCCTGTTTCTCTCTCTACCCCCCTGTTTCTCTATCTCTGCCTGTTTCTCTCTCTCTCTCTCTGTTTCTCTCTCTCTCTCTACCCCGCTGTTTCTCTCTCTCTCCCTCTTTCTCTCTCTCCCTGTTTCTCTCCTTGTCTCTCTCTCACTCCGTTTCTCTCTCCCTGTGTCTCTCACTCTGTTTCTCTCACCCTGTCTCTCCCTCTCTACTCTCTCCTTGTATCTCTCTTTCTTCCTGTTTCTCTCTGCTCTCCCTGTTTCTCTCTCTCCCTGTTTCTGTCTCTCTCCCTGTATCTCTCTCCCTGTTTCTCTCTCTCTCCCTGTATCTCTCTCCCTGTTTCTCTCTCTCTCCCTGTTTCTCTCTCTCCCTGTTTCTCTCTCTCTCTCCCTGTTTCTCTCTCTACCCCCCTGTTTCTCTCTCTCTCCCTGTATCTCTCTCCCTGTTTCTCTCTCTCTCCCTGTATCTCTCTCCCTGTTTCTCTCTCTCCCTGTATCTCTCTCCCTGTTTCTCTCTCTCTCCCTGTATCTCTCTCCCTGTTTCTCTCTCCCTGTTTCTCTCTCTGCCTCCCTGTTTCTCTCTCTGCCTCCCTGTTTCTCTCTCTCAGATGCTGTGAGACCTGGTTCTGTCCCAGACCAGACCAGAACCAGAGTTAACCAGATCCACATTCCCCACAGGACCCCCCCTGACTTGCCCCCCCAGACCCCCAGGCAACCCTACAACCCCAGACAGCCAGCCAGTCCACGCCAGCCTACCAACCCTCTACAGCCCAACACCCACCGCCAACCTAACCAACCAACTCTGTACCTGGTGCCACATAAGCCTAACCAGCCAGGCCAGCCCACTGTCATCCTCGTACCCCATCCTAACCAACCTAACCAACCATCCAACCCTAACCAACCCTTCTTAACGATGGTACCTCGCCAGCCCTCCAGCCCCCACCAGCCCAGCCCCCCGTCTAACCCTTCCGGTCAGCCGCATCGGGTCCTGGAGGTGGGAGAGGCTGGTCCACCAGGCTACATGAGGAGGGTAACAGTCAGGAGAGGATCAGATGACTCATCCTCAACACCTGTTAAAGGATTCGCTGGAGCACCAGGTCAGTAGCGGTGGGGATGTGGACGGAGTTACCACCAAAATGTTGCCCAAGTGTTTAAATGGTTTGAGAGATTATAACCCAGTGAATGTTTTAAATACTATGAGAGATTATAACCCAGTGAATGTTTTAAATGGTATGAGAGATTATAACCCAGTGAATGTTTTAAATGGTATGAGAGATTATAACCCAGTGAATGTTTTAAATGCTATGAGAGATTATAACCCAGTAAATGTTTTAAATGGTATGAGAGATTATAACCCAGTGAATGTTTTAAATGGTATGAGAGATTATAACCCAGTGAATGTTTAAAATGCTATGAGAGATTATAACCCAGTGAATGTTTTAAATGGTATGAGAGATTATAACCCAGTGAATGTTTTAAATGGTATGAGAGATTATAACCCAGTGAATGTTTTAAATGCTATGAGAGATTATAACCCAGTGAATGTTTTAAATGCTCTGAGAGATTATAACCCAGTGAATGTTTTAAATGGTATGAGAGATTATAACCCAGTGAATGTTTTAAATGCTATGAGAGATTATAACCCAGTGAATGTTTTAAATGCTATGAGAGATTATAACCCAGTGAATGTTTTAAATGCTATGAGAGAATATAACCCAGTGAATGTTTTAAATGGTATGAGAGATTATAACCCAGTGAATGTTTTAAATGGTATGAGAGATTATAACCCAGTGAATGTTTTAAATACTATGAGAGATTATAACCCAGTGAATGTTTTAAATGGTATGAGAGATTATAACCCAGTGAATGTTTTAAATGCTATGAGAGATTATAACCCAGTGAATGTTTTAAATGGTATGAGAGATTATAACCCAGTGAATGTTTTAAATACTATGAGAGATTATAACCCAGTGAATGTTTTAAATACTATGAGAGATTATAACCCAGTGAATGTTTTAAATGGAATGAGAGATTATAACCCAGTGAATGTTTAAAATGCTATGAGAGATTATAACCCAGTGAATGTTTTAAATGGTATGAGAGATTATAACCCAGTGAATGTTTTAAATGGTATGAGAGATTATATATCCAGGGAATGTTTTAAATGCTATGAGAGATTATAACCCAGTGAATGTTTTAAATGCTATGAGAGATTATAACCCAGTGAATGTTTTAAATGGTATGAGAGATTATAACCCAGTGAATGTTTAAAATGCTATGAGAGATTATAACCCAGTGAATGTTTAAAATGCTATGAGAGATTATAACCCAGTGAATGTTTTAAATACTATGAGAGATTATAACCAAGTGAATGTTTTAAATGGTATGAGAGATTATAACCCAGTGAATGTTTAAAATGCTATGAGAGATTATAACCCAGTGAATGTTTTAAATGCTATGAGAGATTATAACCCAGTGAATGTTTTAAATGGTATGAGAGATTATAACCCAGTGAATGTTTTAAATGGTATGAGAGATTATAACCCAGTGAATGTTTTAAATGGTATGAGAGATTATAACCCAGTGAATGTTTTAAATACTATGAGAGATTATAACCCAGTGAATGTTTTAAATGGTATGAGAGATTATAACCCAGTGAATGTTTTAAATGGTATGAGAGATTATAACCCAGTGAATGTTTTAAATGGTATGAGAGATTATAACCCAGTGAATGTTTTAAATACTATGAGAGATTATAACCCAGTAAATGTTTTATATGGTATGAGAGATTATAACCCAGTGAATGTTTTAAATGGTATGAGAGATTATAACCCAGTGAATGTTTTAAATGCTATGAGAGATTATAACCCAGTGAATGTTTTAAATGCTATGAGAGATTATAACCCAGTGAATGTTTTAAATGGTATGAGAGATTATAACCCAGTGAATGTTTTAAATGCTATGAGAGATTATAACCCAGTGAATGTTTTAAATGCTCTGAGAGATTATAACCCAGTGAATGTTTTAAATGGTATGAGAGATTATAACCCAGTGAATGTTTTAAATGGTATGAGAGATTATAACCCAGTGAATGTTTTAAATGGTATGAGAGATTATAACCCAGTGAATGTTTTAAATGGTATGAGAGATTATAACCCAGTGAATGTTTTAAATACTATGAGAGATTATAACCCAGTAAATGTTTTATATGGTATGAGAGATTATAACCCAGTGAACGTTTTAAATGGTATGAGAGATTATAACCCAGTGAATGTTTTAAATGCTATGAGAGATTATAACCCAGTGAATGTTTTAAATGGTATGAGAGATTATAACCCAGTGAATGTTTTAAATGGTATGAGAGATTATAACCCAGTGAATGTTTAAAATGCTATGAGAGATTATAACCCAGTGAATGTTTAAAATGCTATGAGAGATTATAACCCAGTGAATGTTTTAAATACTATGAGAGATTATAACCAAGTGAATGTTTTAAATGGTATGAGAGATTATAACCCAGTGAATGTTTAAAATGCTATGAGAGATTATAACCAAGTGAATGTTTTAAATGGTATGAGAGATTATAACCCAGTGAATGTTTTAAATGGTATGAGAGATTATAACCCAGTGAATGTTTAAAATGCTATGAGAGATTATAACCCAGTGAATGTTTTAAATACTATGAGAGATTATAACCAAGTGAATGTTTTAAATGGTATGAGAGATTATAACCCAGTGAATGTTTTAAATACTATGAGAGATTATAACCAAGTGAATGTTTTAAATGGTATGAGAGATTATAACCCAGTGAATGTTTTAAATGGTATGAGAGATTATAACCCAGTGAATGTTTTAAATGGTTTGAGAGATTATAACCCAGTGAATGTTTTAAATGGTATGAGAGATTATAACCCAGTGAATGTTTTAAATGCTATGAGAGATTATAACCCAGTGAATGTTTTAAATGGTTTGAGAGATTATAACCCAGTGAATATTTTAAATGGTATGAGAGATTATAACCCAGTGAATGTTTTAAATGGTTTGAGAGATTATAACCCAGTGAATGTTTTAAATGGTTTGAGAGATTATAACCCAGTGAATGTTTTAAATGGTTTGAGAGATTATAACCCAGTGAATGTTTTAAATGGTTTGAGAGATTATAACCCAGTGAATATTTTCTAACCCACCAGGATACAACCCTCCCGTGAAGCCAGTCTACTTCAACAAACATGAGACGATCCCAGTAGCTGCCAAGGTCCCCTGGAACCCAGCGTCACAGACCCCACTAGTCACACCAGGTAACACAACTACACCTACACCCATACTAGAACAACAATGTAGACTATCAGTGAAATGCTTCCTGAAGGACCCTTCCCAACAATGCAGAGAGAGAGTAAACAACAGGTGTAACAGTGAAATGCTTCCTGACAATGCAGAGAGAGAGTAAACAACAGGTGTAACAGTGAAATGCTTCCTGACAATGCAGAGAGAGAGTAAACAACAGGTGTAACAGTGAAATGCTTCCTGACAATGCAGAGAGAGTGTAAACAACAGGTGTAACAGTGAAATGCTTCCTGACAATGCAGAGAGAGAGAGTAAACAACAGGTGTAACAGTGAAATGCTTCCTGACAAAGCAGAGAGAGAGTAAACAACAGGTGTAACAGTGAAATGCTTCCTGACGGACCCTTCCCAACAATGCAGAGAGAGAGTAAACAACAGGTGTAACAGTGAAATGCTTCCTGACAAAGCAGAGAGAGAGTAAACAACAGGTGTAACAGTGAAATGCTTCCTGACAATGCAGAGAGAGTGTAAACAACAGGTGTAACAGTGAAATGCTTCCTGACAATGCAGAGAGAGAGTAAACAACAGGTGTAACAGTGAAATGCTTCCTGACGGACCCTTCCCAACAATGCAGAGAGAGAGTAAACAACAGGTGTAACAGTGAAATGCTTCCTGACAATGCAGAGAGAGTGTAAACAACAGGTGTAACAGTGAAATGCTTCCTGACAATGCAGAGAGAGAGTAAACAACAGGTGTAACAGTGAAATGCTTCCTGACAATGCAGAGAGAGAGTAAACAACAGGTGTAACAGTGAAATGCTTCCTGACAATGCAGAGAGAGAGTAAACAACAGGTGTAACAGTGAAATGCTTCCTGACAAAGCAGAGAGAGAGTAAACAACAGGTGTAACAGTGAAATGCTTCCTGACAAAGCAGAGAGAGAGTAAACAACAGGTGTAACAGTGAAATGCTTCCTGACAATGCAGAGAGAGAGTAAACAACAGGTGTAACAGTGAAATGCTTCCTGACAAAGCAGAGAGAGAGTAAACAACAGGTGTAACAGTGAAATGCTTCCTGAGAGAGAAAAACATTAGAAATAGTAGATTAATGGAACATTCATAACATAAGTAGCTGAATAATAACACAAGGAATAAATACACAATGTGTAATGATAACTATATACACAGGGTACCAGTAATGAGTCGGTGTGTAGGGGTACGAGTTCATTGAGGTACAGTGCCTTCAGAAAATATTCACAGCCCCGTATTTTTGGCCAAAAATGTAATAATTTTTTTTGTCACTGGCCACAACACCTCATAGAATCAAAGTGGAATGATGTTTTTTGAAATGTTTACAAATGAATAAGAACTGAAAAGCTGAAATGTCTTCAGTCAGTAAGTATTCAAGCCTAAATAAGTTCAGGAGTAAAACTTTGCTTAACAAGTCACATAAATTGCATGGACTGTATGTACCGTTCATTCAGAATGTATTCAGACCCTTTTTTACATGTTGTTACGTTACAGCCTTAATCTAAAATGGATTAAATTATCTACACACACTACCCCATAATGACTCACTACCCCATAATGACTCACTACCCCATAATGACACACTACCCCATAATGACACACTACCCCATAATGACTCACTACCCCATAATGACACACTACCCCATAATGACACACTACCCCATAATGACTCACTACCCCATAATGACACACTACCCCATAATGACTCACTACCCCATAATGACTCACTACCCCATAATGACACACTACCCCATAATGACACACTACCCCATAATGACTCACTACCCCATAATGACACACTACCCCATAATGACTCACTACCCCATAATGACTCACTACCCCATAATGACTCACTACCCCATAATGACACACTACCCCATAATGACTCACTACTCCATAATGACACACTACCCCATAATGACACACTACCCCATAATGACACACTACCCCATAATGACTCAATACCCCATAATGACTCAATACCCCATAATGACTCAATACCCCATAATGACTCACTACTCCATAATGACACACTACCCCATAATGACACACTACCCCATAATGACTCAATACCCCATAATGACACACTACCCCATAATGACTCAATACCCCATAATGACACACTACCCCATAATGACTCAATACCCCATAATGACTCACTACTCCATAATGACACACTACCCCATAATGACTCAATACCCCATAATGACTCAATACCCCATAATGACTCAATACCCCATAATGACTCAATACCCCATAATGACACACTACCCCATAATGACACACTACCCCATAATGACTCAATACCCCATAATGACACACTACCCCATAATGACACACTACCCCATAATGACTCACTACCCCATAATGACACACTACCCCATAATGACTCACTACCCCATAATGACTCAATACCCCATAATGACACACTACCCCATAATGACACACTACCCCATAATGACACACTACCCCATAATGACTCAATACCCCATAATGACTCAAAACCCCATAATGACACACTACCCCATAATGACTCAATACCCCATAATGACACACTACCCCATAATGACTCAATACCCCATAATGACACACTACCCCATAATGACACACTACCCCATAATGACACACTACCCCATAATGACTCAATACCCCATAATGACTCAAAACCCCATAATGACACACTACCCCATAATGACTCAATACCCCATAATGACACACTACCCCATAATGACTCAATACCCCATAATGACACACTACCCCATAATGACACACTACCCCATAATGACACACTACCCCATAATGACTCAATACCCCATAATGACACACTACCCCATAATGACACACTACCCCATAATGACTCAATACCCCATAATGACTCAATACCCCATAATGACACACTACCCCATAATGACACACTACCCCATAATGACACACTACCCCATAATGACACACTACCCCATAATGACACACTACCCCATAATGACTCAATACCCCATAATGACTCACTACCCCATAATGACACACTACCCCATAATGACACACTACCCCATAATGACTCAATACCCCATAATGACTCACTACCCCATAATGACTCACTACCCCATAATGACTCACTACCCCATAATGACTCACTACCCCATAATGACTCACTACCCCATAATGACACACTACCCCATAATGACTCACTACCCCATAATGACTCAATACCCCATAATGACACACTACCCCATAATGACACACTACCCCATAATGACACACTACCCCATAATGACACACTACCCCATAATGACACACTACCCCATAATGACACACTACCCCATAATGACACACTACCCCATAATGACACACTACCCCATAATGACTCAATACCCCATAATGACTCAAAACCCCATAATGACACACTACCCCATAATGACACAATACCCCATAATGACACAATACCCCATAATGACTCAATACCCCATAATGACACAATACCCCATAATGACTCAATACCCCATAATGACTCAATACCCCATAATGACTCAATACCCCATAATGACTCAATACCCCATAATGACACACTACCCCATAATGACACACTACCCCATAATGACACACTACCCCATAATGACTCAATACCCCATAATGACTCAATACCCCATAATGACTCACTACCCCATAATGACTCACTACCCCATAATGACACACTACCCCATAATGACACACTACCCCATAATGACACACTACCCCATAATGACACACTACCCCATAGTGACACACTACCCCATAATGACACATTACCCCATAATGACTCAATACCCCATAATGACACACTACCCCATAATGACTCAAAACCCCATAATGACACACTACCCCATAATGACTCAATACCCCATAATGACTCAATACCCCATAATGACTCAATACCCCATAATGACTCAATACCCCATAATGACACAATACCCCATAATGATTCAATACCCCATAATGACACAATACCCCACAATGACTCAATACCCCACAATGACACACTACCCCATAATGACACAATACCCCATAATGACACAATACCCCACAATGACACAATACCCCATAATGACACACTACCCCATAATGACTCAATACCCCACAATGACACAATACCCCACAATGACACACTACCCCATAATGACTCAATACCCCATAATGACTCAATACCCCACAATGACACACTACCCCATAATGACTCAATACCCCATAATGACTCAATACCCCATAATGACACAATACCCCACAATGAAACAATACCCCACAATGACACAATACCCCATAATGACACAATACCCCACAATGACACAATACCCCACAATGACTCAATACCCAATGATGACACAATACCCCCATAATGACAAAGCGAAAACAGTTTTTTTGAAAAATAAATAAAACAGAAATACCTTATTTACATAATTATTCAGACCCTATGCTATAAGACTCGAATCAAATTTAATTTTATTGTTCACATACACGTGTTTAGCAGAGGTTTTTGCGGGTGTAGTGAAATTCTTGAAATTTAGCTCAGGTGCATCCTGTTTCCATTGATCACCCTTGAGATGTTTCTACAACTTGATTGGAGTTCACCTGTTGTAAATTAAATTGATTGGACATGATTTAGAAAGGCACACACCTGTTTAAATAGTTGACAGTGCATGTCAGAGCAAAAACCAAGTCATGAGGTCGAAGGAATTGTCCGTAGAGCTCCGATTCAGGATTGTGTCAAGGCACAGATCTGGGTGAGGGGTAACAAAAAATATCTGCAGCATTGAAGGTCCCCAAGTGGCCTCATCATTCTTAAATGGAAGAAGTTTGGAACCATCAAGACTGTTCCTAGAGCAGGCCGCCCGGCCAAACTGATCAATCGAGGGAGAAGGGCCTTGGTCAGGGAGGTGACCAAGAACCCAATGGTCAATCTGACAGAGCTCCAGGGTTCCTCTGAGGAGATGGGATAACCTTCCAGAAGGACAACCATCTCTGTAGCACTCCACCAATTAGGCCTTTATGGTAGAGTGGCCAGACGGAAGCCACTCCTCAGTAAAAGGCACATTACAGCCCGCTTGGCGTTTGCCGAAAGTCTGACACCCTAAAGGACTGTCAGACCATGAGAAACAAGATTCTCTGGTCTGATGAAACCAAGATTTAACTATTTGGCCTGAATGTCAAGTGTCAAGTTTAGAGGAAACCTGGCACCATCCCTACAGTGAAGCATCATGTTGTGAGGATGTTTTTCAGCGTCAGGGACTGGGAGACTAGTCTGGATCGAGGGAAAGATGAACAGAGCAAAGTACATAGAGATCTTTGATGAAAACCTGCTCCAGAGCACTCAGGACCTCAGACTGAGTCAAAGGTTCACCTTCCAACAGGACAAAGGGTCTGAATCCTTATGTAAATGTGATATTTCAGTGTTTTATTTTTAATACATTTTCAAACATTTCTAAAAACCTGTTTTTGCTTTGTCATTATGGGGTATTGTGTGTAGCTTGACGAGGGGAAAAAACGATTTAATCCATTTTAGAATAAGGCTGTGATAACAAAGTGTGGAAAAAGTCAAGGGGTCTGAATACTTTCAGAATGCACTGTAGTTCTTCAGATCACGTTGATCATCTTGAACGGAGGTCATCCAGTTTATTCTCCAGTGATTGCATGTTCGCCAATAGAACAGAGGGTAGACGCGATTTATCCACTCTCCGGCGTAGTCTCGTCAAGTATCCCGCATGCCGGCCTCTAGAGCGCCAATTCCTCCTCCTTCGAGTGTCAGGGAGTTGGGCCTGGTCCGCGATGTTCAATATGTCTTTCGCTTACGACTCATTGAAGTAGAAGTCCTCGTCCAAATCGAGGTTAGTGATAGCTGCTCTGATGTACAGAAGCTCTTTTCGGTCACAGGAAACAATGGCGGAAACATTATGATCACCTGAAAAAAGTACTGAAAGGTCAGGAGCCCATAAAATGGCCACCATTCCGTCCGGCGCCATTAGACCCTCTGCGTCAAATTGAAGGGCTGTACACGTTTGTGTATTTTTGCTACACAAGTACGCAGAACAGCAATGTTTCACTAATTGCATTAGGTGTACATTTAACTCCCCATAAGCACTTTGATTTAATAGCATCTGTCTGTCCTCTAACCTGTCTGTCTTTGTGTGGCAGTGTCTTCAGACAGTAGTTTCCTGGCAGACCCCTTCTCCTTCTCTGCTGGCCTGACCGCTCAGTTCTCTGGGGAGTTTGGAATCATCGTCTTCAACAAGGTGCTGGTCAACGATGGAGGACACTACAACTCTCACACAGGTAACACACACACACACGGAGGACACTACAACTCTCACACAGGTAAAACACACACACAGAGACACACAGAGACACACAGAGACACACAGAGACACACACAGAGACACACACAGAGACACACACAGAGACACACACAGAGACACACACAGAGACACACACAGAGACACAGAGACACACAGAGACACAGAGCCACACAGAGACACCCACACACACAGAGCCACACAGAGACACCCACACACACAGAGACACACAGAGACACCCACACACACAGAGACACCCACACACAGAGACACACAGAGACACCCACACACACAGAGCCACACAGAGACACACAGAGACACACAGAGACACACAGAGACACACAGAGACACAGAGACACACAGAGACACCCACACACACAGAGACACACAGAGACACCCACACACAGTATTGTACAGCTAACCTTGTGGGTACACACAATTAAGTCCCATTCAAAATCCTATTTTCCCTAACCCATACTCTTACCCTAAACCTAATTCCTAACCCTAAAACTAACCCTAGTTCCTTATTCTAACCCTAACACTAATTCTAACCTTAACCCCCTAGAAATAGTATTTGAACTTGTGGGGACTAACAAAATGTTCCCAGTTGGTCAAATTTTTGGTTGTTTACTATTCTTGTAGGGACTTCTGGAATAGCTAAACACAGACAGACAGACAGACAGACAGACAGACAGACAGACAGACAGACAGACAGACAGACAGACAGACAGACAGACAGACAGACAGACAGACATTCATTCATTCAGACATTCATTCATTCATTCATTCATTCATTCATTCATTTGTCAGTGTGTGTGTTGGGTGGTGTCAGGTCCCAGGAGTGGTATACAGTCGTGGCCAAAAGAATGACACAAATATGCATTTTCACAAAGTCTGCTGCCTCAGTGTCTTTAGATATTTTTGTCAGATGTTACTATGGAATACTGAAGTATAATTACAAGCATTTCATAAGTGTCAAAGGCTTTTATTGACAATTACATGAAGTTGATGCAAAGAGTCAATATTTGCAGTGTTGACCCTTCTTTTTCAAGACCTCTGCAATCCGCCCTGGCATGCTGTCAATTAACTTCTGGGCCACATCCTGACTGATGGCAGCCCATTCTTGCATAATCAATGCTTGGAGTTTGTCAGAATTTGTAGGTTTTTGTTTGTCCACCCGCCTCTTGAGGATTGACCACAAGTTCTCAATGGGATTAAGGTCTGGGGAGTTTCCTGGCCATGGACCCAAAATATATATCGTCACCAAACTGTTCCTGGATGGTTTGGAGAAGTTGCTCTCGGAGGATGTGTTGGTACCATTCTTTATTCATGGCTGTGTTCTTAAGCAAAATTGTGAGTGAGCCCACTCCCTTGACTGAGAAGCAACCCCACACATGAATGGTCTCAGGATGCTTTACTGTTGGCATGACACAGGACTGATGGTAGCGCTCACCTTGTCTTCTCCGGACAAGCTTTTTTCCGGATGCCCCAAACAATCGGAAAGGGGATTCATCAGAGAAAATGACTTTAACCCAGTCCTCAGCAGTCCAATCCCTGTACCTTTTGCAGAATATCAGTCTGTCCCTGATGTTTTTCCTGGAGAGAAGTGGCTTCTTTGCTGCCCTTCTTGACACCAGGCCATCCTCCAAAAGTCTTCGCATCACTGTGCGTGCAGATACTCACACCTGCCTGCTGCCATTCCTGAGCAAGCTCTGTACTGGTGGTGCCCCGATCCCGCAGCTGAATCAACTTTAGGAAACGGTCCTGGCGCTTACTGGACTTTCTTGGGCGCCCTGAAGCCTTCTTCACAACAATTGAACCGCTCTCCTTGAAGTTCTTGACGATCCGATAAATGGTTGATTTAGGTGCAATCGTTGCCTGTGAAGCCCGTTTTATGCAAAGCAATGATGACAACACGTGTTTCCTTTCAGGTAACCATGGTTGACAGAGGAAGAACAATGATTCCAAGCACCACCCTCCTTTTGAAGCTTCCAGTCTGTTATTCAAACTCAATCAGCATGACAGAGTGATCTCTAGGCTTGTCCTCGTCAACACTCACACCCTTGTTAATGAGAGAATCACTGACATGATGTCAGCTGGTCCTTTTGTGGCAGGGCTGAAATGCAGTGGAAATGTTTTTGGGGGATTCAGTTAATTTTCATGGCAAAGAGGGACTTTGCAATTAATTGCAATTCATCTGATCACTCTTCATAACAGTCTGGAGTATATGCATTTTGCCATCATACAAACTGAGGCAGCAGACTTTGAAAATTAATATTTGTGTCATTCTCAAAACTTTTGGCCACGACTGTAAGTGAGGAAGGGTTCAGTGTTGACCTGGATTTGGGTTATGTTACTAGGGTTACCTAGGGGTGGTTTTCAAAACACACACACAGACACACACAAATATAATATTTTCCCTCCCTCTCTCCAGGTATCTTCACGATACCGATGGAAGGGCGTTACCTGATCTCAGGAGTTCTGATGGCTCGGCAGGGACTGGAGGCTGTTTTGTCTGTCTCCAACCGTAGTGTCCATAGGCTGATGAGCTCCGCGTCTGGAGCAGGGACAGTGGCCCAGGACAGTTGTCCCTGTGGAGGCTCTGTCTCGTTCAGCCTGATCCTGTCTCTGAGGCAAGGGGACCACGTAGCTCTGGTCCGGACCGCAGGACAGCTGGCCACCACAGAGTCCAGAGACATCCTATCAACATTCAGCGCCATTTTCCTCTATGCCCCGCAGCCAATCACCAGATAGTTACCACTGGGCCAACCAATCACACAGCAAGGACTTGGTCATGTACATTCCACAACCAATCAGAAAGCAGGAATACATTTAAACAGACACCAGAAATCCAATCACCTGCAACCCTGCAGTTGTTCAGAATAATGATTTGTATCATAGATATAGATATTCACCATGTAAAAAGTAATTCTATGCTCACCTTTTTACTGAACGATTATGCCAAAGATATCAACAAATATTAAGTGGTCATTCATGTATTTGACAATATAGATGTCTGCTTTTTTTTCTACCTTTTATTTTAAAACATTTTCCTAAATTAACATTTATAAAATGATATATGTACTTTGTTTTCTTTGAAAAAAATGTCAGAGGGAACAGACCACCATATAGTTTATTCAGTATTCCATACCACATCCTGTTAGATTCATCTGTTTTACAGGTTATTCAGTATTCCATACCACATCCTGTTAGATTCATCTGTCTTACAGGTTATTCAGTATTCCATACCACATCCTGTTAGATTCATCTGTTTTACAGGTTATTCAGTATTCCACATCCTGTTAGATTCATCTGTTTTACAGGTTATTCAGTATTCCATACCACATCCTGTTAGATTCATCTGTTTTACAGGTTATTCAGTATTCCACATCCTGTTAGATTCATCTGTTTTACAGGTTATTCAGTATTCCACATCCTGTTAGATTCATCTGTTTTACAGGTTATTCAGTATTCCATACCACATCCTGTTAGATTCATCTGTTTTACAGGTTATTCAGTATTCCATACCACATCCTGTTAGATTCATCTGTTTTACAGGTTATTCAGTATTCCACATCCTGTTAGATTCATCTGTTTTACAGGTTATTCAGTACCACATCCTGTTAGATTCATCTGTTTTACAGGTTATTCAGTATTCCACATCCTGTTAGATTCATCTGTTTTACAGGTTATTCAGTACCACATCCTGTTAGATTCATCTGTTTTACAGGTTATTCAGTATTCCATACCACATCCTGTTTAGTTTCATCTGTCTTACAGGTTATTCAGTATTCCATACCACATCCTGTTAGATTCATCTGTTTTACAGGTTATTCAGTATTCCACATCCTGTTAGATTCATCTGTTTTACAGGTTATTCAGTATTCCATACCACATCCTGTTAGATTCATCTGTTTTACAGGTTATTCAGTATTCCACATCCTGTTAGATTCATCTGTTTTACAGGTTATTCAGTATTCCACATCCTGTTAGATTCATCTGTTTTACAGGTTATTCAGTATTCCATACCACATCCTGTTAGATTCATCTGTTTTACAGGTTATTCAGTATTCCATACCACATCCTGTTAGATTCATCTGTTTTACAGGTTATTCAGTATTCCACATCCTGTTAGATTCATCTGTTTTACAGGTTATTCAGTACCACATCCTGTTAGATTCATCTGTTTTACAGGTTATTCAGTATTCCATACCACATCCTGTTTAGTTTCATCTGTCTTACAGGTTATTCAGTATTCCATACCACATCCTGTTAGATTCATCTGTTTTACAGGTTATTCAGTATTCCATACCACATCCTGTTAGATTCATCTGTTTTACAGGTTATTCAGTATTCCATACCACATCCTGTTAGATTCATCTGTTTTACAGGTTATTCAGTATTCCATACCACATCCTGTTAGATTCATCTGTTTTACAGGTTATTCAGTATTCCATACCAAAAAACTGTTACCATTAGTAAAACAGTAGGGTTGATTCATTCCTTCACGTATGTTGTCAATAAACCCATTTGAAGATTTGTCTGATAGTTGGATGGATGGTTAACAAACGAGTCATTCTGTAT
This sequence comes from Salvelinus namaycush, assembly GCF_016432855.1. Taxonomy (NCBI): domain Eukaryota; kingdom Metazoa; phylum Chordata; class Actinopteri; order Salmoniformes; family Salmonidae; genus Salvelinus; species Salvelinus namaycush. The sequence continues at coordinate 35,249,833 of NC_052331.1, forward strand.
GGCTTCACTTTAGAAAGAGATTAGAGAGGCTCCAGTGAATATTTCTAAGTTGAAAATATCCAGGATGACTAACAATTAAGGGATGCTGGATGGGGAGAGCAATGGAAACAAATGACTGCCCTGTCTTGTTCCAGGGAGGAGATGTATCTAGCTTAGATTGTAGGACGGCCGGGGTGTTAAGCATGTCCCAGTTTAGGTCACCTAACAGCACGAGCTCTGAAGATAGATGGGGGGCAATCAATTCACATATGGTGTCCAACGGTGAGAGACTTGTTTCTGGAAAGGTGAATTTTTAAAAGTAGAAGCTCACATTTTTTGTGCACAGACCTGGATAGTATGACAGATCTCTGCAGGCTATCTCTGCAGTAGATTGCAACTCCACCCCCTTTGGCAGTTCTATCTTGTCGGAGAATGTTATAGTTATGGATGGACATTTCTGGATATTTGGTGGACTTCCTAAGCCAGGATTCAGACTTGGCTAGGACATCCGGGTTGGCAGAGTGTGCTGAAAGCAGTGAATAAAACAAACTTAGGGAGGAGGCTCTAATGTTAACATGCATGAAACCAAGGCTTTTACGGTTACAGAAGTCAACAAATGAGAGCACCTGGGGAATGGGAGTGGCACTAGGCACTGCAGAACCTGGATTAACCTCCACATCACCAGAGGAACAGAGGAGAAGTAGGATAAGGATACGACTAAATGCTATAAGAACTGGTCGTACTGCATTCGGAACAGAGAGTAAAAGGAGCAGGTTTCTGGGCGCGGAAGAATAGATTCAAGGCATAATGTACAGACAAGGGTATGGTAGGATGTGAATACAGTGGAGGTAAACCTAGGTATTCAGTGACGATGAGAGTGTTTTTTCTCTAGAGACATCATTTAGACCAGGTGAGGTCACGCATGTGTGGGAGGTGAAACAAAAGGGTTAGCTAAGGTATATTGAGCAGGGATGGAGGCTCTACAGTGAAATAAGACAATAATCACTAACCAAAACAGCAATGGACAAGGCATATTGACATTAGGGAGAGGCATACATAGCCGAGTAATCATAGGGTCCAATGAGTAGCTGGACAGGCTGGAGACACGGCGATTCAGACAGCTAGCAGGCCGGGGCTAGCGGGCTAGCAGAAGGGCCTTAGGGGGACGTTGCGACGGAAGAGTCTGTTGTAGCCCCCTCAGACGGTTACATCGGCAGACCAGTCGTGTTGGATCGGCAGGGCTCCGTGTAGGCAGTAAAAGGGTCCAGACCAATTGGCAAATTAGGTATTGTAGCCCAAGAAATTGGCTGATGGTCCTCTTCAGCTAACAGTCCGATATGCTCTATATCGGACTACCTTCTGTAGTGCTTGCGGTCGGAGGCCGAGCAGTTGCCATACCAGGCGGTGATGCAACCAGTCAGAATGCTCTTGATGGTGCAGCTGTCGAACCTTTTGAGGATCTGAGGACCCATGCCAAATCTTTTCAGTCTCTTGAGGGGGAATAGGTTTTGTCGAGCCCTCTTCACTACTGTTTGAGTGTGTTTGGACCATGATAGTTTGTTGGTGATGTGGACACCAAGGAACTTGAAGGTCTCAACCTGCTCCACTGCAGCCCTGTCGATGAGAATGGGGACGTGCTCAGTGCTCTTTTTCCTGTAGTCCACAATCATCTCCTTTGTCTTGATCACGTTGAGGGAGAGGTTGTTGTTCTGGCACCACACGGCCAGGTCTCTGACCTCCTTCCTATAGGCTGTCTCGTTGCTGTCGGTGATCAGGCCTTCCACTATTGTGTCATTGGCAAATTTAATGATGGTGTTGGAGTCGTGCCTGACCGTGCAGTCATGAGTGAACAGGAGGGGGCTGAGCACGCACCCCTGAGGAGCCCCTGTGTTGAGGATCAGTGTGGCGGATGTGTTGTTACCTACCCTTACCACCTGGGGGCGGCCCGTCAAGAAGTCCAGGATCCAGGTGCAGAGGGAGGTGTTTAGTTCCAGGGTCCTTAGCTTATTGATGAGCTTTGAGGGCACTATGGTGTTGAACGCTGAGCTGTAGTCAATGAATAGCATTCTCACATAGGTGTTCCTTTTGTCCAGGTGGGAAAGGGCTGTGTGGAGTGCAATAGAGACTGCATCATCTGTGGATCTGTTTGGGCGGTATGCAAATTGGAGTGGGTCTAGGGTTTCTGGGATGATCGTGTTGATGTGAGCCATGACCAGCCTTTCAAAGCCCTTCATGGCTACAGTCGTGAGCCATGGGCTGGTAGTCATTTAGGCAGGTTACCTTAGTGTTCTTGGGCACAGGCACTATGGGGGTCTGCTTAAAACATGTTGGTATTACAGACTCAGACAGTTGGAGGTTGAAAATGTCAGTGAAGACACTTGCTAGTTGCTCGCAGTACACGTCCTGGTAATCCGTAATGTTGACCTGTCTAAAGGTCACATCGGCTGCGGAGAGCCTGATCACACAGTCTTCTGGGTTAGGGTTAGGGTTAGAGCATAGAAGTAGTTTAGCTCATCCGGTAGGATCGTGTCACTGGGCAGCTCTCGGCTGTGCTTCCCTTTGTCTGTAATGATTTGCAGGCCCTGCCACATCCGATAAGCGTCAGAGCCGGTGTAGTACGACTCGATCTTAGTCCTGTATTGATGCTTTGTCTGTTTGATGGTTCGTCGGAGGGCATTTGATACCATTCCACCAATTCCACCCCAGCCATTACCACGAGCCCGTCCTGTGGTGTGTGTGTGTGTGTGTGTGTGTGTCTGAAGGCAAGGTCCTCTCAGTAATGTAAATCATGTGTGTAGTTGGCAGCTTATCTTAGCTGTGTACTTTACAGGGGTGTTATTATTATAAAACACACACACACACACACACACACGCGGTTCGTCGTCGGGCATATCAGGGTTTCTTATAAGCTTCCGTGTTAGAGTCCCGCTCCTTGAAAGCGGCAGCTCTACTCTTTAGCTCAGTGCGGAGGTTGCCTGTAATCCATGGCTTCTGGTTGGGGTATTTATGTACGGTCACTGTGGGGATGACGTCATCGATTCACTTATTGATGAAGCCAATGACTGATGTGGTGTACTCCTCAATGCCATTGGAGGAAACCCGGAACATATTCCAATCTGTGCTAGCAAAACAGTCCTGTAGCTTAGCATCTGCAATCTTCTGACCACTTTTTTATTGATCTAGTCACTGGTGCTTCCTGCTTGTAAGCAGGAATCAGGAGGATAGAATTATGGTCAGATTTGCAAAATGGAGGGTGAGGGAGGGCTTTGTATGCATCTCTGTGTGTGCAGTATAGGTGGTCCAGAGTTATTTTCCCTCTGGTTGCACATTTAACATGTTGATAGAAATTAGGTAAAACTGATTTAAGTTTCCTTGCATTAAAGTCCCCGGCTACCAGGAGAGCTGCCTCTGGATGAGCGTTTTTTTGTATGCTTATGACGGAATACAGCCCATTCAATGCTACGACAACTCTCTAGGTAGATAGTGTGGTCTGCAGCTTATCATGAGATACTGATACTCTACCTCAGGTGAGCAATGGCTCGAGACTTCCTTAGATATCGTGCACCAGCTGTTGTTTACAAAAATAAATAGTCCGCCGCCCCTGGTCTTACCAGACGCCGCTGTTCTATCCTGCCGGTGCAGCATGTAACCAGACAGCTGTATGTTGATATAGTCGTCGTTCAGCCACGACTCCGTGAGTATAAGATGTTACAGTTTTAAATGCCCCGTTGGTAGTTTAATCTTCCCAATAACTCGTCCATTTTATTGTCAACTCTCTAGAGACCGCAGGAGCGGTAGAGATACTCTTAATGATCGGCTATGAAAAGCCAACTGACATTTACTCCTGAGGTGCTGACTTGCTGCACCCTCGACAACTACTGAGATTATTATTATTTGACCATGCTGGTCATTTATGAACATTTGAACATCTTGGCCATGTTCTGTTATAATCTCCACCCGGCACAGCCAGAAGAGGACTGGCCACCCCTCATAGCCTGGTTCCTCTCTAGGTTTCTTCCTAGGTTTTGGCCTTTCTAGGGTGTTTTTCCTAGCCACCGTGCTTCTACACCTGCATTGCTTGCTGTTTGGGGTTTTAGGCTGGGTTTCTGTACGAAGGGCTATATAAATCAATTTGATTTGATTTGATTGTCCAAAGATTGCATGTGTGCTAGCAGAATTGATGGGAGTGGGGGTTTATTCGATTACCTCCTACTCCTCAGAAGGCAGCCCGCCCTCCGGCCTCTCTTTCTTCACCTCCTCTTCATGCAGATCACTGGGGAAAAGGATTCTGCTAGTCAGTGGTGAGTAATCGCGGTCCTGATGTCTAGCAGTTATTTTCGGTCATAAGACACGGTAGTGGCAACATTATGTACAAAAATAGTTTAAAAAATAAGTTTCAAACAACGCAGATAAACAAACACAAAACACAATCGGTTGGGGGCGCATAAAATGTCTGCCTTCTGCTCCGGCACCATTTTTACAAATAGCCGACCAATCAGCCTGTTGCCAACCCTTAGTAAACTTTTTGAAAAATGTGTTTGACCAGATACAAGCTTAATGCTAGGGATATGGACAAGGTGAAACAACTCCATCATCTGGCCATTGCCAACCCAGTTACAGTCAGCTCAGTGTAGAGTAAGGTTAGGTCAGTGTAGAGTAAGGTTAGGTCAGTGTTGAGTAAGGTTAGGTCAGTTGTGAGTAACAGGTACAAGACCTTAACCTCTAACACCTCCCAAACCCGGATCCGGGAGCACCCCCATCAGTAGAAAAGCTACTAGCATAGCCTAGCATAGCGTCACAAGTAAATACTAGCATCTAAATATCATTAAATCACAAGTCCAAGACACCAGATGAAAGATACACATCTTGTGAATCCAGCCATCATTTCTGATTTATGTTTTACAGGGAAGACACAATATGTAAATCTATTAGCTAACCACGTTAGCAAAAGACACCACTTTTTTTACTCCACCACTTTTTTACTCCATCAGTAGCTATCACAAATTCGACAAAATAAAGATATAAATAGCCACTAACCAAGAAACAACTTCATCAGATGACAGTCTGATAACATATTTATTGTATAGCATATGTTTTGTTAGAAAAATGTGCATATTTCAGGTATAAATCATAGTTTACCATTGCAGCCACCATCACAACTCTCACCAAAGCGACTAGAATAACTACAGAGAGCAACGTGTATTACCTAATTACTCATCATAAAACATTTCTTAAAAATACACAGCGTACAGCAATTGAAAGACACAGATCTTGTGAATCCAGACAATATTTCAGATTTTCTAAGTGTTTTACAGCGAAAACACAATATAGCGTTATATTAGCATACCACAATAGCAAACATTACAACAGCATTGATTCAAGCCAAGCATAGCGATTACGTATAAACCACCAAAAGATATTAATTTTTTCACTAACCTTCTCAGAATTCTTCAGATGACAGTCCTATAACATCATATTACACAATGCATATAGAGTTTGTTCGAAAATGTGCATATTTAGCGGCACAAATCGTGGTTATACAATGAGAAAAGTAGCAAAGCTGCCCAGAAAATGGCAGGAGAAATCTTTGAAGAGGCACCTATTCTAATCAGTAACTATTCCAAAACTTGACTAAAAAATACAGGTTGGACAGCAATTGAAAGACAAATTAGTTCTTAATGCAATCGCTGGGTTACATTTTTAAAATTAACGATACTTTAAGCATACAGCGTGCGCTAAAGCGAGACGCACCGAAATTCATGGCGGAATTATTATTTGACATTTTTCAACATAAGTACGAATTAACAGCATAAAGACTGCTTACTATTAGCTGAGCTTCCATCAGAATCTTGGGCAAGGTGTCCTTTCTCCAGAACAATCGTCTTTGGGTTGAAAGATGTCCTCTTCTCCTGTCGAAATAGCAGCTAACGATAGCCACCCACTGGAGACGTGTCCAACTCGTGAAAGCGCATGACAAAGAAATCCCAGAAAATCGCAATAAACTGCTATAAACTGCTATATGTCTTTAACACCTATAACGAATAAAAACATGACCGGAGATATAGAACTACTAAAACGAAAGTGTTTGCAGGACGCCATTGTGATGTCTTCATGCGTCAGGCGCACCGTTGAAAAGGACGGTACTTCCGTTCCAGGGTCTTATATAAGGTCCCAGATTGCGCAATCCACTCCATTCAAATTCTCCCCGCTTACTGACATCTAGAGGAAGACGTATGCAGTGCATGTAGCCCGATGGCTTACATAGGGACTTATAAACTGACCCCAGAACAGGGACCTCGATTTCAGAAATCTCACTCCCTGACAGGAAATGTGCTGCAGAATGAGTTCTGTTTCACTCAGAGACATAATTGAAACGGTTTTAGAAACTAGAGAGTGTTTTCTATCCAATAGTAATAATAATATGCATATTGTACGAGCAAGAATTGAGTACGAGGCAGTTTAATTTGAGAACCATATTTTACAAAGTTGAAACAGCACCCCCTATATTGTCAAGATTAATTGTCCTCCTCACATGATGTAACAAAAGTAAACTCTTCAATACTGGTTTTCAAAGAACATAATTGTTTTACCTGCTTAAATGTTAACAGTGAGACAATAAATGCTAGTTGTTTTATGTGTGTTCATTGAACAATTGCAGGTACAGCAAATTCCTGGCTTACCGGGAGAAACTCTATGGTCATACGGAGTGTTGGACCCTGGGTTTCAGAGGACATGCTTACCCGTGGGAATGACACCAACAACTAAGTGGAAGCTGCCATGATAGTCCTGAAAGACAAGATCCTCCAGAGAACCAAAGCCTTCAACCTGCCGCAGCTGTTTGATATCCTCACATCCCGCTTGGAGACCTGATGGTGCCGACAGAGATGGTCGTCTCACTTCAAGTCCTTAGGAAACTATGCAGTTATTTGTTTTTTTATGTATTATTTCTTACATTGTTAGCCCAGGAAATCTCAAGTGTTATTACATACAGCCGGGAAGAACTACTGGATATAAAAGCGATGTTAACTTACCAACATTACGACCAGGAATACCTCTTTCCTGAAGCGGATCCTTTGTTCGGACCTCCACCCTGGACATGGGATCTTATCCCAGAGGCCGACCCAAAACAACATGGTCGCCGCAGGAGAGGCAGACGGAGCGGCCTACTGGTCAGACTCAGAAGGCTATCACACTATCCACCGCTCCCGAGCATATTACTCGCCAATGTCCAATCTCTACATAACAAGGTGGACGAAATTAGGGCACGAGTTGCCTTCCAGAGAGACATCAGAGATTGACAACATATCCCGAGTGAGCCATGTTTCCGTGAAACAGAGAATGTTACAGAGTTGGTAAAGCCACCCGGTTTCTTCATGCATCGAGCCGATAGAATCAAACATCTCTCTGGTAAGAAGAAGTGGTGTATGCCTTATGATTAACGACTCATGGTGTAATCACAACAACATACAGGAACTTAAGTCATTTGCGGACCGCATTATCTTCCAAGAAAATTCTCTTCGATTATAGTCACAGCCGTGTATACCCCCCAAGCAGATACCTCGTCGGCCCTGAAAGAACTTCACTTGACTCTATGTAAACTGGAAACCATACATCCTGAGGCTGCATTTATTGTAGCCGGGGATTTTCACAAAGCTAACCTTAGAACGAGACTTCCTAAATTATATTAGCATATCGAATGCACAACAATGGCTGCTAGCATTCTGGATCATTGCTACTCTAACTTCCACGATGCATACAAAGCCTTCCCCCACCCTGCAATCGGCAAATCTGACCATGACTCCATTTTGTTGCTCCCAGCCTATAGACAGAAACTAAAACAGGAAACGCCTGTGCTCAGGTCTGTCCAACACTGGTCTGACCAATCAGATTCCATGCTTCAGGATTGCGTCGATCACGTGGACTGGGATGTTCTGGAAAGCCTCAGACAACAACATGGATGTATACGCTGACTCGGTGAGCGAGTTTATTAGCAACTGCATCGGAGATGTCGTACCCACTATGACTACTATTTCCTAACCAGAAACTGTGGATTGAAGGCAGCATTCGCGCAAAACTGAAAGCGCGACCCACTGCTTTTAATCATGGCAAGGCGACTGGAAACATGACCGAATACAAACAGTGCTGCTATTCCCTCCGCAAGGCAATCAAACAACTTAAGCGTCAGTATAGAGACAAAGTAGAGTCGCAATTCAACGGCTCAAACACGAGACGTATGTGGCAGGGTCTACAGTCAATCACGGATTACAAAAAGAAAACCAGCCCCGTCGCTGACACCGACGTCTTGCTCCAAGACAAATTAAACAACTTCTTTGCTCGCTTTGAGGACAATACAGTGCCACTGACACGGCCCGCGGGCTCTCCTTCTCTGTGGCCATCGTGAGTAAAACATTTAACTTCTTATGGCTGCAAGCCCGGTGTCGGTACACTTATGACAACAGCCAGCTCAAGTGCAGGGCGCGAAATTCAAAAGATATTTTGTAGAAATATTTAACTTTCACACATTAACAAGTCCAATACAGCAAATGAAAGATAAACATCTTGTGAATCCAGCCAACATGTCCGATTTTTAAAATGTTTTACAGCGAAAACACCACGTATATTTATGTTAGCTCACCACCAAATACAAAAAAGGACAGACATTTTTCACAGCACAGGTAGCATGCACAAAACCAACCTAACTAACCAAGAACCAACCAAACTAACCAAGAAACAACTTCATCAGATGACAGTCTTATAACATGTTATACAATAAATCTATGTTTTGTTCGAAAAATGTGCATATTTGAGGTATAAATCAGTTTTACATTGCAGCTACCATCACAGCTACCGTCACAAATAGCACTGAAGCAGCCAGAGTAATTACAGACACCAACGTGAAATACCTAAATACTCATCATAAAACATTTCTGAAAAATACATGGTGTACAGCAAATGAAAGACAAGGATCTTGTGAATCCAGCCAATATTTCCGATTTCTTAAGTGTTTTACAGCGAAAACACAATATAGCATTATATTAGCTTACCACAATAGCCAGAAACACAAGCCATTTACCAGCAGCAAAAGTTAGCGATCGTAACAAACCAGCAAAAGATATATAATTTTCGACTAACCTTGATAAGCTTCATCAGATGACAGTCCTATAACATCAGGTTATACATACACTTATGTTTTGTTCGAAAATGTGCATATTTAGAGCTGAAATCAGTGGTTATACATTGTGCTAACGTAGCATCTTTTTCCCAGAAAGTCCGGATATTTTTATGACACTCAACTATTCTGACCAAATAACTATTCATAAACGTTACTAAAAAATACATGTTGTATAGGAAATGATAGATACACTAGTTCTTAATGCAATCGCCGTGTTAGAATTCTAAAAATAACTACATTACGACATCCAGCTTAGTTATAGCGAGAGAGTGCCCAAACTCTGGGCGCAAACTACTAGTACAACATGTTCGACAGATATATGAAATAGCATCATAAAATGGGTCCTACTTTTGATGATCTTCCATCAGAATGTTGTACAAGGGGTCCTTTGTCGGGAACAATCGTTGTTTGGATTTAGAATGTCCTCTTCTCCAGTCAATTAGCACGGAAAGCTAGCAAAGTGGCGCGAAGCTCTCCTTCGTGAACAAACGCAGACAAAGCAACACGCCTAACGTCCCGAAAAAATTTCAATAATCTAATAAAACTATATTGAAAAAACATACTTTACGATGATATTGTCACATTTATCAAATAAAATCAAAGCCGGAGATATTAGTCGTCTATAACGACAGCTTTACAGAAGGCAATACCAGGTCACTTCTCGCGCGTTCCAGAAAACAGGAAATTGGGGTCACGTCATGCCAAGAGCTTTTATTCGACCTCAGATCATGTTATACACTCCATTTCTTCTCTCACTGCCTGTTGACATCTAGTGGAAGGCGTATGAAGTGCATGTATACTAATAAATATCAAGCACATTTATAGGCAGGCCCTAGAACAGAGCATCGATTTCAGATTTTCCACTTCCTGTCAGGAAGTTTGCTGCAAAATGAGTTCTGTTTTACTCACAGATATAATTCAAACGGTTTTAGAAACTAGAGAGTGTTTTCTATCCAATAGTAATAATAATATGCATATTGTACGAGCAAGAATTGAGTACGAGGCCGTTTGAAATGGGCACCTTTTATCCGGCTACTCAATACTGCCCCTGCAGCCCAAACAGGTTAAACGTGTTAACCCTCACAAGGCTGCCGGCGCAGACGGCATCCCTAGCCACGTCATCAGAGCATGCGCAGATCAGCTGGCTGGTGTGTTTACGGACATATTCAATCATTCCCTATCCCAGTCTGTTGTCCCCACATGCTTCAAGATGGCCACCATTGTTCTTGGTCCTAAGGTTACTTAACTAAATGACTATCGCCCCTTTGCACTCACTTCTGCCATCATGAAGTGCTTTGAGTGACTAGTCAAGGAGCATATCACCTCCACCCTACCTGATACCCTAGACCCACTCCAATTTGACAATGCAATCGCCATCACACAGCACACTGCCCTATCCCATCTGGACAAGAGAAAATACCTATGTAAGAATGCTGCTCATTGCCTACAGCTCAGCATTTAATACCATAGTACCCTCCAAACTCGTCATTCTCGACCCCGCCCTGTGCAACTGGGTCCTGGACTTTCTGACGGGCTGCCCCCAGGTGGTGGTAGGAAACAACATCTTCACCCCGCTGATCCTCAACACTGGGGCCCCACAATGGTGTGTTCTCAGCCCTCTCCTGTACTCCCTGTTCACCCATGACTGCGTGGCCATGCACGCTTCCAACTCAATCATCAAGTTTGCAGACGACACTACAGTGGTAGGCTTGATGAACGACAACGACGAGACAGCCTACAGGGAGGAGGTGAGGGCCCTCGGAGTGTGGTGTCAGGAAAATAACCTGACACTCAACGTCAACAAAACAAAGGAGGTGATTGTGGACTTCAGGAAACAGCAGAGGGAGAACCCCCCCTATCCACATCGAAGGGACAGCAGTGGAGAAGGTGGAAAGTTTTAAGTTCCTCGGCGTACACATCACAGACAAACTGAAATGGTCCACCCACACAGACAGTGTGGTGAAGAAGGCGCAAAAGTGCCTCTTCAAGCTCAGGAGGCTGAAGAAATTTGGCTTGTCACCCAAAACCCTGACAAACTTTTAAAGATGCACAATCGAGGGCATCCTGTCGGGCTGTATCACAGCCTTGTATGGCAACTGCACCTCCCTCAACCGCAAGGCTCTTCAGAGGGTAGTGAGGTCTGCACCACACATCACTGGGGGCAAACTACCTGCCCTCCAGGACACCTACAGCACCCGATGTCACAGGAAGGCCAAAAAGATCATCAATGACAACAACCACCCGAGCCACTGCCTGTTCACACCGCTACCATCCAGAAGGCGAGGGCAGTACAGGTGCATCAAAGCTGGGACCGAAAGACTGAAAAACAGCTTCTATCTCAAGGCCAGCATACTGCTAAACAGCAATCACTAAATCAGAGAGGCTGCTTCCTACATTGAGACCCAATCACTGGCCATTTTAATAAATGGATCACTAGTCACTTTAAGTATGACTTACGCAGAAAATCACATAACTAGGTATTTATAAAACCTTACTTTGACGTGGAAATTATCTTATCTCTATGCAAAGTCTAGACTTGATGTAAGTGATTTTCCTGCTGGTTATGTAGTGGTTATGTAGTGGTTATGTAGTGGTTATGTAGTGGTTTTGCAGTTTGGGACGCATATGCTTCCAAGCCAGTGGTGAACTTTGCATTAGCTTTATGAACAATTTGTTAGGAATGATCAATTAAAGGTGTGAGGAATTAATTTCCAAACGTACGGCGTTTTGAATTAAAAACAGAATGTGATGTTCTATTAATAAAAGTGTCAAATTAGAAGAACGTAACCTGTCGGGACACTCCACCTGAACACACCTGTTCTTGTATTATTGGAACCGTGGTTTTAGAAAGGAGAGAGTTTTCAGAGACCGGAATTACTTGTATGCGTATAATGATCCATGGCTTATCAATCGCTATCCTCTCCCAATAAATATTCTGTTAGATTTGGGGCGGATTTAGCCCCTAATCTGGAAAGGAAGACACGCTGTAATCATGCCATACCGGTATCTGTCCAAGTACTGTTCACTCTGGGATTCTTCGCTACTGGGACATTCCAGAGGGAAATGAGTGACAGGTCGGGTATATCACAGCCATCATTCAGCCGCATCTTGCCACAAGTGATCGAGGCGATTCTACACGTATTGTCCACGAGATACATTCGTTTCCCATTTACAGCCCACGAACAGGCGCGCGTCAAAGCCGAGTTTGTCCGCTCATTTAATTTCCCAGGGGTCATGGGTGCAGTTGACTGCACGCATATTGCCTTACGCCCACCATCTGTAGATAAACATGTATATGTTAACAGGAAGAATTTCCATTCATTGAATGTTCAGATCATCTGCGATGCCCGTATGCAACTACTCAATGTATGCTGTAAGTGGCCAGGGTCTCAGCACGACTCATTCATTCTGCGCCACAGCAGAGTAGACCTGTGTCTAGAAGCTGGTGAGCGTGGAGGCGGTGGCTTCTCTGTGAGTTTTTTTTTCTCCAGTGTATAATAGCCTATTAACCGTGCAAAATAATGTAACACAATTATCCTATTAGGTGACTGGGTCTATCCACTGAAAACATGGCTTCTCACTCCCTATGCCGATCCCCAAACAGCAGAGGAAATGCGTTGCAATTTGGCGCACGGCAGAACAAGTTGAACGGTTGTGGAGCCATCAGACTGCTGAAGGCGCCATCAATTTAAGTTAATTTTAGATTTATAGATCACAGGTGCATAAGTTACAAATGTGCTTCGTAGGTTTTTTTATGCTCAGTATCTTTTATGAATCGAACGTAAGCACAACATCGGAAATTATCTTACGACTAAGTTCAAGTATAAATATAAGAACATTTTTAAGAGGTCCCTGGTGTCTTATTGATACCAAGATTGTCTTCGAGACATTTTTTTTTATTTACACGAAGACTGACCATGAAGATTCTTCCATTCACTATAATTGGGGATCCTATTTTCTGTAAACAGTGCCGCGGTCTGCCTTGAACCGCGTGGCTTCAATGAGCAGGGTCAGTTGCTCTCCGTTGGCTCACATTCATAACATCCTGCTTATTATACTAGACAGACAGTTCTGTGCTGAGTGGACTTGGCTACGGTAGTAGACAGTTCTGTGCTGAGTGGACTTGGCTACGGTAGTAGACAGTTCTGTGCTGAGTGGACTTGGCTACGGTAGTAGACAGTTCTGTGCTGAGTGGACTTGGCTACGGTAGTAGACAGCATCAATACTAACATCCATCTACTAATGTATGAAGATGAGGAGAGACAGTGAGGAAGATCCTTTATTAACACAGGGAAAAGGGTCATGAGGAGGACAGTAGGTTATTATTTTCAATTAATACAAACCCATTTTATAAGGTAGCTCTCACAGCGATCTTTGACATCATTCTGTCACCTTCTTTAGCTTCCTACTTTGCCTTCCTTTCCTCAGTGTCATGCAAATCTGATTCTATGGACAAACTGGTAGGAAATGCCTCCAGAAGTAAGCTTTTTTGTGTGTGTGTGTGTACCATTGTGCCAGTGTGCTATGTATCCAGGCCTGATGCTGTGTGACTGAACCAGTTTCACGCTCGGCTCACAAACACACTTGAGATACAGGGCTATACAGAAACACAATGAGAAGGTGTCCCAATTGCTCCCCATTCCCTATACAGTGCACTACTTGACCAGGGGCCATGGGGAATAGGGTGCTATTTGAGATGCCTACACAGTGCACTACTTTTGACCAGGGGCCATGGAGAATAGGGTGCTATTTGAGATTCCTACACAGTGCACTACTTTTGACCAGGGCCCATGGGGAATAGGGTGCTATTTGAGATTCCTACACAGTGCACTACTTTTGACCAGGGCCCATGGGGAATAGGGTGCTATTTGAGATTCCTACACAGTGCACTACTTTTGACCAGGGCCCATGGGGAATAGGGTGCTATTTGAGATTCCTACACAGTGCACTACTTTTGACCAGGGCCCATGGGGAATAGGGTGCTATTTGAGATTCCTACACAGACTGCCTGCTGGGCCTCTACTTCCTTAACAATCCAGTCTCCTCTGATCGCTAACCTCTGACCTCTGCTGTAATATGTTGTGGTTGTCTAACACTTCTACATTTTGTCAAGTTCCAGTCAGAGTTCAAATTTGAGTCCAATGTATTTCTAAAGTCGAACCCACAGTAATGTTGTAGTAACAGCTGAAGGCAGCAGACAGACAAGCCAACCATCTCCTGGTTGGACACACCAAACATCCTTACATCTACAAACAGACGACAAGCAACATCAACAGTTGAGAATAACACTATTATCCTTCTGAAGGGTGAAACTCCCAGCTGTTTATCCCAGTGCTGACAGACAGATGGAGAGCAATCCAGGATTCTTTCCAGGTTCATCATTTAGATACAACACATCAGTATAGACATGGTGCACTGGGGGCTTCTGGTTTCAACATGACAGCAGAAGAATACGCACCAAGACCTCTCCGCAATAAATCTTTATCTCCTGTTCTCTGTTTACCATCATGCACTGGGGTAAAGAGCTTTGGAGATCGCCCCGTCATCCTTCAGCCTATTATAACTATTCCTCCCATTCCAACTCCATCCCTCCATCCCCATCTACTCTTTCTTCTTCTCTTCCTCTGGGATGTAGACGGACACAGTGAACTCTCCTGCCTCAGTTCCATACTTGTTCTTCACCAGGAGTGCGTACTTCCCTGAGTCGGCCGTGGTTACCGCCGCGATGGTGATGCTGGCGAACTTGCCGTGTTCAAACTTGAGGGCGTAGCGTTCGTCAGACACCAGCTCTCTGTCGTTCTTCATCCAGGTGACCTCGGGTGCAGGGTCACCCCACACGTTGCCTGTCAGGTTCAGAGACTGGAGAAGTGGGGAGGCATGATGTCAGCACAATATTAAACACTGTTCCCTAAGCAACATATTCACATACAGACACGGAGGGAAGAGGAGAGAAGTGGGAAGTGAGAGCGAGCGTGAGAGACAGAGAGAGATAGTGAGGGTGAGAGAAAGAGGGAGAGAGAGATGTGGGAAGTGTTTCCCATGCCAATAAAGCCCTTTGAATTGAGAGAGGGGGAGAGAGATCCTAGTTACCTTGCCCTCCTGGATAGTGACCACATCTGGCAGACCTCCCACAACGCGGGCACGGTCTGCAATACAGGATGATCAATGTTAACACGCAAGGGCACACAGTGTGCCATTCAGAGCCCCTCCCTCCAGCCCAGAGCAGGAAGAGAGAAGATGTTTCATAATATTGGAGAATATAAATAACCACTCACTTCTCTCTGCAATGGCAGCAGCCCTGAGGAAGACAGACAGACAGGGTCAGGAATAATAACAACTACATCCACTGTGTCCGTCTGTCTGACAGAACAGGATTTCCACACGTCATAATGAGAGAGCTAAACGTCTGGTGTAGAGTTGGTGAACTTACTTCAGCCTCTGGAACTCTGCGAAGGCTTCCTCCCAGGCTGCAATGACAAACAACCCATTAGTGAGCAGCTGCTGAACAGCCCTAAACCCAGCATTCAGCCTTCAGATGAAAGAAGCAGCATGTGTCAGCTTGGGGAACAGTAATCATATCCTGGGCTGAAATAATGGCATTCAGAGCAGTCTGTTTACAGGAGTCTGCTGTATTTATTACTCTGGGGTTGATTACAACTTCCGCACTTGTCTCTGTGCTGTTTGTTGCTACTTGGCTACCTGCCAAACTTTTTGGTTTTTTACTTTTTAATAACCGCTTAATTAAAACTTTGCATTTAACATATTTACCAACGTCTTCGTTTTTTCCGCGCTCAACTTTTTTAATTCTGAACATGGTTCTACAGGACCTCCACCAGCCGAAAAAGCTAAGTAGTAACATTAACACCATGCAGTCGCTGTACTCATAATATACAGGAGAACTATTGGCTTATGATGAGGATAGATGTGTTGCCTGCACAGCTTCAGATGCCATCGTTAGGCAAGGGTAGTTTCAGTGTAGGAAAGGATGAAACAGCATCTGTGCCACCAGTAAGTACAGATAGTAACGTTAGAATAAATCCCCTCGCACGGTCCCCGCAGCCGGACAACTTTCTCATGGCTTCTGGAGGCACGGTCCCTGCAGCCGGACAACTTTCTCATGGCTTCTGGAGGTACGGTCCCTGCAGCCGGACAACTTTCTCATGGCTTCTGGAGGCACGGTCCCCGCAGCCGGACAACTTTCTCATGGCTTCTGGAGGCACGGTCCCCGCAGCCGGACAACTTTCTCATGGCTTCTGGAGGCACGGTCCCTGCAGCCGGACAACTTTCTCAATGCTTCTGGAGGCACGGTCCCTGCAGCCGGACAACTTTCTCATGGCTTCTGGAGGCACGGTCCCTGCAGCCGGACAACTTTCTCAATGCTTCTGGAGGCACGGTCCCTGCAGCCGGACAACTTTCTCATGGCTTCTGGAGGCACGGTCCCCGCAGCCAGACAACTTTCTCATGGCTTCTGGAGGCACGGTCCCCGCAGCCAGACAACTTTCTCATGGCTTCTGGAGGCACGGTCCCCGCAGCCGGACAACTTTCTCATGGCTTCTGGAGGCACGGTCCCCGCAGCCGGACAACTTTCTCATGGCTTCTGGAGGCACGGTCCCCGCAGCCGGACAACTTTCTCATGGCTTCTGGAGGGAAATGCTGTAGGAATGCTCAACTGGTGTCGCTCATTCAGCCGACAGAAACTTTCAACCGGTTCTCCCTATTAAGCAACGAGTCGGGGTCAGAGGCCGAGCCGCCGACGCTTCCTACCATTGGCTCTGACAAATTGAAAACCCTAGTCATTGGCGACTCCATTACCCGCATTATTAGACTTAAAAAGAATCATCCAGCGATCATACACTGTTTACCAGGGGGCAGGGCTACCAACGTTAAGGCTAATCTGAAGATGGTGCTGGCTAAAGCTAAAACTAGCGAGTGTAGAGAGTATAGGGATATTGTTATCCACGTTGGCACCAACGATGTTAGGATGAAACAGTCAGAGGTCACCAAGCGCAACATGGCTTCAGCGTGTAAATTAGTCAGAAAGATTGTGTCGGCATCGAGTAATTGTCTCTGGCCCCCTCCCAGTTAGGGGGAGTGATGAGCTCTACAGCTGTCTCACAACTCAATTGCTGGATGAAAACTGTTTTCTGCCCCTCCCAAAAGATAGAATTTGTAGATAATTGTCCTTCCTTCTGGGACTCACCCACAAACAGGACCAAGCCTGGCCTGCTGAGGAGTGACTGACTCCATCCTAGCTGGAGGGGGGCTCATCTTATCTATGAACATAGACAGGGCTCTAACTCATTCAACAAGAGAGAATAAGTTTCACTTCAGCAGTGATAAATTAATGAACTTCTTCAATGAAAAAGATGATCATTAGAGAGCAAATTACGGATTCCACTTTGAATCTGTGAATTTCTCCAAAGCTCCGTTGTCCTGAGGGTCAATAGAGACACTCAAGTTTTTTTTTTATCCTGCATTTCTTGACACATTCATTAAAAATAGTCATGGCCTCTAAACCCTCAAGCTGCATACTGGACCCTATTCGAACTAAATTACGTGAAGTTGGTAAATGCCCTTTTAATGGCGTCAGACCAAGGCTCTTCATCTGTCCTGATTCTAGACCTTAGTGCTGCTTTTCACACCGTCGATCACCACATTCTTTTGGAGAGATAGGAAACCGTAATTGGTCTACACGGACAAGTTCTGGCCTGGTTTAGAGCTTATCTGTCGGAAAGATATCAGTTTGTCTCTGTGGATGGTTTGTCCTCTGACAAATCAATTGTACGTTTCGGCAATACTCAAGGTTCCGTTTTAGGACCACTATTGTTTTCACTATATATTTTACCCCTTGGTGATGTCATTCGGAAACACAATGTCAACTTTCACTGCTATGCGGATGACACAGAGCTGTACATTTTGATTAAACATGGTGAAGCCCCAAAATTGCCCTCCCTGGAAGCCTGTGTTTCAGACATAAGGAAGTGGATGACGGCAAATGTTTTACTTTTAAACTCGGACAAAACAGAGATGTTAGTTCTAGGTCCCAAGAAACTATATTAGACTACTGCAATGCTGTACTCTCCGGCTACCCGGATAAAGTGCTAAATAAACTTCAGTTAGTGCTAAACACGGCTGCTAGAATCTTGACTAGAACCCCAAATATTTGATCATACTACTCCAGTACAAGCCTCCATACATTGGCTTCCTGTTGGGACTAGTGCTGATTTCATGGTTTTAATGCTAATCTACAAAGCATTACATGGGCTTGCTCCTACTTATCTCTCTGATTTGGTCCTGGTGTACATACATACGCAAACGCTACGGTCAGAAAACACAAGCCTCCTTATTGTCCTTAGAATTTCCAAGCAAACAGCTGGAGTCAAGGCTTTCTCTTATCGAGCTCAATTTTAATGTGAGAGAAGCAGAATCTCAACCTTTAAGTCTTCACTGAAGACTCATCTCTTCAGTAGGTCCTATGATTGAGTGTAGTCTGGTCCAGGGTTGCAAATGTGAACGGCAAGACACTGGAGCAACGAACCGCCCTTGCTGTCTCTGCCTGGCCGGCTCCCCTCTCTCCACTGGGATTCTCTGCCTCTGACCCTATTACAGGGGCTGAGTCACTGGCTTACTGGTGCTCTTTTATGCCGTCCCTAGGAGGGGTGCGTCACTTGAGTGGGTTGAGTCACTGACGTGATCTTCCTGTCTGGGTTGGCGCCCCCCCTTGGTTTGTGCTGTGGTGGAGATCTTTGTGGGCTATACTCAGCCTTGTCTCAGGATGGTAAATTGGTGGTCTGTTGATATCCCTCTAGTGGTGAGGGGGCTGTGCTTTGGCAAAGTAGGTGGGGTTAAATCCTGCCTGGTTGGCCCTGTCCGGGGGTATCATCGGATGGGGCCACAGTGTCTCCTGACCCCTCCTGTCTCAGCCTCCAGTATTTATGCTGCAGTAGTTTATGTGTCGGGGGGCTAGGGTCAGTTTGTTATATCTGGAGTACTTCTCCTGTCTTATCCGGTGTCCTGTGTGAATTTAAGTATGCTCTCTCTAATTCTCTCTTTCTCTCTTTCTTCCTCTCTCTCGGAGAACCTGAGCCCTAGGACCATGCCTCAGGACTGCCTGGCATGATGACTCCTTGCTGTCCCCAGTCCACCTGGCCGTGCTGCTGCTCCAGTTTCAACTGTTCTGCCTGCGGCTATGGAACCCTGACCTGTTCACCGGACGTGCTACCTGTCCCAGACCTGCTGTTTTCAACTCCCTAGAGACAGCAGGAGCGGTAACGATACTCTTAATGATCGGCTATGAAAAGCCAACTGACATTTACTCCTGAGGTGCTGACTTGCTGCACCCTCGACAACTACTGTGATTATTATTATTTGACCATGCTGGTCATTTATGAACATTTGAACATCTTGGCCATGTTCTGTTATAATCTCCACCCGGCACAGCCAGAAGAGGACTGGCCACCCCTCATAGCCTGGTTCCTCTCTAGGTTTCTTCCTAGGTTTGGCCTTTCTAGGGAGTTTTTCCTAGCCACCGTGCTTCTACACCTGCATTGCTTGCTGTTTGGGGTTTTAGGCTGGGTTTCTGTACAGCACTTTGAGATATCAGCTGATGTAAGAAGGGCTATATAAATACATTTGATTTGATGTAGGTATGGATGTGGGGATGGATGTGGGTATGGATGTGGGTATGGATGTGGGTTTGGATGTGGGTATGGATGTGGGTATGGATGTGGGTTTAGATGCGGGTATGGATGTGGGTTTAGATGCGGGTATGGATGTGGGTTTAGATGTGGGTTTAGATGTGGGTATGGATGTGGGTTTAGATGCGGGTATGGATGTGGGTATGGATGTGGGTATGGATGTGGGTATAGATGTGGGTATGGATGTGGGTTTAGATGCGGGTATGGATGTGGGTTTAGATGCGGGTATGGATGTGGGTTTAGATGTGGGTATGGATGTGGGTTTAGATGCGGGTATGGATGTGGGTATGGATGTGGGTATAGATGTGGGTATGGATGTGGGTTTAGATGCGGGTATGGATGTGGGTTTAGATGCGGGTATGGATGTGGGTTTAGATGTGGGTATGGATGTGGGTTTAGATGCGGGTATGGATGTGGGTATGGATGTGGGTATGGATGTGGGTTTAGATGTGGGTATGGATGTGGGTTTAGATGTGGGTATGGATGTGGGTTTAGATGCGGGTATGGATGTGGGTTTAGATGTGGGTATGGATGTGGGTTTAGATGTGGGTTTGGATGTGGGTTTAGATGCGGGTATAGATGTGGGTATAGATGTGGGTATGGATATAGATGTGGGTATAGATGTGGGTATGGTGTGGGTTTAGATGTGGGTATGATGTGGGTTTAGATGTGGGTATGGATGTGGGTTTAGATGTGGGTTTGGATGTGGGTTTAGATGTGGGTATGGATGTGGGTTTAGATGCGGGTATGATGTGGGTTTAATGTGGGTTTAGATGTGGGTTTAGATGTGGGTTTAGATGTGGGTATGATGTGGGTTTAGATGTGGGTTTGGATGTGGGTTTAGATGTGGGTATGGATGTGGGTTTAGATGTGGGTATGATGTGGGTTTAATGTGGGTTTAGATGTGGGTATGATGTGGGTTTAGATGTGGGTTTGGATGCGGGTTTGGATGTGGGTTTAGATGTGGGTATGATGTGGGTTTAATGTGGGTTTAGATGTGGGTTTAGATGTGGGTTTAGATGTGGGTATGATGTGGGTATAGATGTGGGTTTAGATGCGGGTTTAGATGTGGGTTTGGATGTGGATTTAGATGTGGGTTTAGATGTGGGTATGATGTGGGTTTAGATGTGGGTATGATGTGGGTTTAGATGTGGGTTTAGATGTGGGTATGATGTGGGTTTAGATGTGGGTTTGGATGTGGATTTAGATGTGGGTTTAGATGTGGGTATGATGTGGGTTTAGATGTGGGTATGATGTGGGTTTGATGTGGGTTTAGATGTGGGTTTAGATGTGGGTTTAGATGTGGGTATGATGTGGGTTTAGATGTGGGTATGATGTGGGTTTGGATGTGGATATGATGTGGGTTTGGATGTGGGTTTAGATGTGGGTATGGATGTGGGTTTAGATGTGGATATGATGTGGGTTTGGATGTGGATATGATGTGGGTTTGGATGTGGGTATGATGTGGGTTTGGATGTGGATATGATGTGGGTTTGGATGTGGATATGATGTGGGTTTGGATGTGGGTTTAGATGTGGGTATGGATGTGGGTTTAGATGCGGGTTTGGATGTGGGTTTAGATGCGGGTATGGTGTGGGTATGATGTGGGTTTAGATGCGGGTATGGTGTGGGTATGGATGAAGGTATGGTGTGGGTATGATGTGGGTTTAGATGTGGATATGATGTGGGTTTAGATGTGGATATGATGTGGGTTTAGATGTGGATATGATGTGGGTTTGGATGTGGATATGATGTGGGTTTAGATGTGGGTATGATGTGGGTTTAGATGTGGGTTTAGATGTGGGTTTAGATGTGGGTTTGGATGTGGGTTTAGATGTGGGTTTAGATGTGGGTTTAGATGTGGGTATGGATGTGGGTTTAGATGTGGGTTTGGATGTGGGTATGATGTGGGTTTAGATGTGGGTATGATGTGGGTTTAGATGTGGGTATGATGTGGGTTTGGATGTGGGTTTAGATGTGGATATGATGTGGGTTTAGATGTGGGTATAGATGTGGGTTTAGATGTGGGTATAGATGTGGGTTTAGATGTGGGTATGATGTGGGTTTAGATGTGGGTATAGATGTGGGTTTAGATGTGGGTATAGATGTGGGTTTGGATGTGGGTATGATGTGGGTATGATGTGGGTTTGGATGTGGGTTTAGATGTGGATATGATGTGGGTTTAGATGTGGGTATAGATGTGGGTTTAGATGTGGGTATAGATGTGGGTTTGGATGTGGGTATGATGTGGGTATGATGTGGGTTTGGATGTGGGTTTAGATGTGGATATGATGTGGGTTTAGATGTGGGTTTAGATGTGGGTTTGGATGTGGGTTTAGATGTGGGTTTAGATGTGGGTATGGATGTGGGTTTAGATGTGGGTATGATGTGGGTATGATGTGGGTTTAGATGTGGGTATAGATGTGGGTATGGATGTGGGTTTAGATGTGGGTATGATGTGGGTATGATGTGGGTTTAGATGTGGGTATAGATGTGGGTTTAGATGTGGGTATGGATGTGGGTTTAGATGTGGGTATGATGTGGGTTTGGATGTGGGTTTAGATGTGGGTTTGGATGTGGGTTTAGATGTGGGTTTAGATGTGGGTATGGATGTGGGTATAGATGTGGGTATAGATGTGGATATGATGTGGGTTTAGATGTGGATATGATGTGGGTTTAGATGTGGATATGATGTGGGTTTTTGTAATTTAGTTGTTTAGTCTGTTTGAGGTGGTGTGTTATTGTAGAGTAACCAGTGGTGATTGGTTAGTCTATCATTAATACGTGGTGTGTTATTGTAGAGTAACTCAGGTGTGATGTTATAGCTCTATCATTAATACGTGGTGTGTTATTGTAGAGTAACCAGGTGTGATGGTTAGCTCTATCATTAATACGTGGTGTGTTATTGTAGAGTAACTCAGGTGTGATGGTTAGCTCTATCATTAATATGTTGTGTGTTATTGTAGAGTAACTCAGGTGTGATGGTTAGCTCTATCATTAATATGTTGTGTGTTATTGTAGAGTAACTCAGGTGTGATGGTTATAGCTCTATCATTAATACGTGGTGTGTTATTGTAGAGTAACTCGGGTGTGATGGTTAGCTCTATCATTAATACGTGGGTGTTATTGTAGAGTAACTCAGTGTGTGATGGTTATAGCTCTATCATTAATACGTGGTGTGTTATTGTAGAGTAACTCAGGTGTGATGGTTAGCTCTATCATTAATACGTGGTGTGTTATTGTAGAGTAACTCAGGTGTGATGGTTTAGCTCTATCATTAATACGTGGTGTGTTTATTGTAGAGTAACTCAGGTGTGAGGGTTAGCTCTATCATTAATACGGGTGTGTTATTGTAGAGTAACTAGGTGTGATGGTTATAGCTCTATCATAATACGTGGTGTGTTATTGTAGAGTAACTCAGTGTGTGATGGTTAGCTCGATCAAATCCGTGGTGTGTTATTTAGAGTAACTCAGGTGTGGATGTTAGCTTATCATTAATACTGGTGGTTATTGTAGAGTAACTCAGGTGTGTGATGGTTATAGCTTATCATTAATAGTGGTGTGTTATTGTAGAGTAACTCAGGTGTGATGGTTATAGCTCTATCATTAATACGTGGTGTGTATTGTAGAGTAACTCAGTGTGTGGATGGTTATAGCTCTATCATTAATACGTGGTGTGTTATTGTAGAGTAACTCAGTGTGTGATGGTATAGCTCTATCATTAATACGTTGGTGTGGTATTGTAGAGTAACTCAGGTGTGAGTTTATAGCTCTATCATTAAATGGTGTGTTATTGTAGAGTAATCAGGTGTGATGGTTATAGCCTATCATTAATACTGGTGGTGTTATTGTAGAGTAACTAGGTGTGGGTTAGCTCTATCATTAATACGTGGTTGTGTTATGTAGAGTAACTCAGGTGTGATGGTATAGCTTATCATTAAACGTGGTGTGTGTATTGTAGAGTACTCAGTGTGTGATGGTTTAGCTCTATCATTAATACGTGGTGTGTTATTGTAGAGTAACTCAGGGTGATGTGTATAGCTCTATCATTAATACGTGGTGTGTTATTGTAGAGTAATCAGGTGTGATGGTTATAGCTCTATCATTAATACGTGGTGTTATTGTAGAGTAACTCAGGTGTGATGGTTATAGCTCTATCATTAATAACGGGTGTGTTATTGTAGAGTAAACTCAGGTGTGATGGGTTAGCTCTATCTAATACGTGGTGTGGTTATTGTAGAGTAAATCAGGTGTGATGGTTAGTACTCTATCATTAATATGTGGTGTGTATTGTAGAGTAACTCAGGTGTGTGGTTAGCTCTATCATTATACGTGTGTGTTATTGTAGAGTAACTCAGGTGTGTGTGATGGTTAGCTCTATCAATTAATAATGGTGTGTTATTGTAGAAACTAGGTTGTGATGGTTAGCTCTATCATTAATATGTGTTGTGTATTGTAGAGTAACTCAGGTGTGTGATGGTTATAGCTCTATCATTAATACGTGGTGTGTTTATTGTAGAGTAACGCAGTGTGATGGTTATAGCTCTATCATTAATACGTGGTGTGTTATTGTGGTAACTCAGGTGTGGATGGGTATAGCTCTATCATTAATACGGGTGTTGTTATTGTAGAGTAACTGAGGGTGTGATGGTTATAGCTATCATTATATACGTGGTGTGTTATTGTAGAGTAACTCAGGGGTGTGATGGTTAGCTCTATCATTAATACGTGGTGGTTATGTAGAGTAACTCAGTGTGTGAGGTTAGCTCTATCATTAATACGTTGTGTGTTTAGAGAGTAACTCAGGTGTGTGATGGTTAGCTCATCATTAATACGTGGTGTGTTATTGTAGAGTAACAGGTGTGATGGTTATAGCTCTATCATTATAGTGGTGTGTTATTGTAGAGTAACTCAGGGTGTGATGGTTATGCTCTATCATTAATAACGTGGTGTTTATTGTAGAGAACTAGGTGTTGATGGTTATAGCTTATCATTAATATGTGGTGTGTTATTGTAGGTAACTCAGGTGTGTGTGATGGTTAGCTCTATATTAATACGTGGTGGTTTAATGTAGAGTAACTCAGGTGTGATGGTTAGCTCTATCATTAATACGTTGTGTGTTATTGTAGAGTAACTCAGGTGTGATGGTTAGCTCTATCATTAATACGTGGTGTGTTATTGTAGAGTAACTCAGGTGTGTGATGGTTAGAGCTCTATCATTACGTGGTGTGTTATTGTAGAGTAACTGCAGGTGTGATGGTTATAGCTCTATCATTATAACGTGGTGTGTTATTGTAGAGTAACTAGGTGTGATGGTTATAGCTCTTCATTAATACGTGGTGTTATGTAGAGTAACTAGGTGTGATGGTGTAGCTCTATCATTAATACGTGGTGTGTTATTGTAGAGTAACTCAGGTGTGATGGTTATAGCTCTATCATTAATACGTGGTGTGTTATTGTAGAGTAACTCAGTGTGATGGTTTAGCTCTATCATTAATACGTGGTGTTATTGTAGAGTAACTCAGGTGGATGTGGTTAAGCTTCTATCATTAATAGTGGTGTGTTATTGTAGAGAACTCGGGTGTGATGGTTAGCTCTATCATATAATACGTGGTGTGTTATTTGGTAGAGTAACTCAGGTGTTGAGGTTAGCTCTATCATTAATACGTGGTGGTTATTGTAGAGTAACTCAGGTGTGATGGTTAGCTCTATCATAATACGTGGTGTGTTATTGTAGAGTAACTCAGGTGTGGATGGTTATAGCTCTATCATTAATACGTGGTGTGTTATTGTAGAGTAACTCAGGTGTGATGGTTAGCTCTATCATTAATACGTGGTGTGTTATTGTAGAGTAACTCAGGTGTGATGGTAGCTCTATCATAATACGTGTGTGGTTATTGTAGAGTAATAACAGGTGTGATGGTTAGCTCTATATTAATACGTGGTGTGTTATTATAGAGTAACTCAGGTGTGATGGTATAGCTCTATCATTAATACGTGGTGTGTTATTGTAGAGTAACTCAGGTGTGATGGTTATAGCTCTATCATTAATACGTGGTGTGTTATGTTAAGTAACTAGGTGTGATGGTTAGCTCTATCATTAATACGTGGGTGTTATTGTAGAGTAACTCAGGTGTGATATGTTAGCTCTATCATAATACGTGGGTGTGTTATTGGAGAGTAAACTCAGGTGTGATGGTATAGCTCTATCATTATACGTGGTGTGTTATTGTAGAGTAATCAGGTGTGATGGTTAGCTATCATTAATACGTGGTGTTTATTGTAGAGTAACTCAGGTGTGATGTATAGCTCTATCATTAATACGTTGTGTGTTATTGTAGAGTAAACTCAGGTGTGATGGTTAGCTCTACATAATACGTGGTGTGTTATTGTAGAGTAACTGAGGTGTGATGGTTAGCTCTATATTAATATGTGGTGTGTTATTGTAGAGTAACTCAGGTGTGTGATGGTTATAGCTCTATCATTATACGGTGTGTGTTATTGTAGAGTAACTCAGGTGTGATGGTTACTCTATATTATACGTGGTGTGTTATTGTAGAGTAACCAGGTGTGATGGTTATAGCTCTATCATTAATACGTGGTGTGTTATTGTAGAGTAACTCAGGTGTGATGGTATAGCTTATCATTAATACGTGGTGTGTTATTGTAGAGTAACTCAGTGTGATGGTTAAGCTCTATCATTAATACGTGGTGTGTTATTGTAGAGTAACTCAGTGTTGTGATGGTTAGCTCTTCATTAATAGTGGGTGTTAGGTAGAGTAACTCAGGTGTTGTGAGGTTAGCTCTATCATAATACGTGGTGTGTTATTGTAGAGTAACTCAGGTGTGTGATGTTATAGCTCTATCATTAATACGTGGTGTTGTTATTGTAGAGTAACTCAGTGTGTGATGGTATAGCTCTATCATTAATACGTGTGTGTTATTGTAGAGTAAAATAAGAGGGTGATGGTTAGCTTCTATCATAATACGTGGTGTGTTATTGTAGAGTAACTCAGTGTGTGATGGTATAGCTCTATCATTATACGTGTGTGTTATTTAGAGTACTCAGGTGTGATGGTAAGCTCTATCATTAATAACGTGGTGTGTTATGTAGAGTAACCAGGTGTGATGGTTAGCTCTATCATTAATACGTGTGTTTATTGTAGAGTAACTCCGTGTGATGGTTATAGCTCTATATTAATACGTGTGTGTTATTGTAGAGTAACTCAGTGTGATGGTTAGCTCTATATTAATACGTGGTGTGTTATTGTAGAGTAACTCAGTGTGTGATGGTTAGCTCATACATAATACGTGTGTGTGATTGTAGAGTAATCAGGTTGTGATGGTAGCTCTATCATTAATACGTGGTGTTTATTGTAGAGTAACTCAGGTGTGATGGTTAGCTCTATCATTAAACGTGGTGTTGGTTATTGTAGAGTAACTCAGTGTGTGATGGTTAGCCTATATTAATACGTGGCTGTGTTATTGTAGAGTAACTAGTGGGATGGTATAGCTCTATCATTATATGTGGTGTGTTATTGTAGAGTAACTCAGGTGTGTGGGTTATAGCTCTATCATAATTACGTGTTGTGTTATTGTAGAGTAATCAGGGTGATGGTTATCTCTATCATTAATACGTGTGTGTGTATTGTAGAGTAACTCATGTGTGATGGTTATAGCCTATCATTAATACGTGGTGTGTTATTGTAGAGTAACTCAGGTGTGATGGTATAGCTCTATCAATAAACGTGGTGTGTTTTGTAGAGTAACTCAGGTGTGATGGTTATAGCTCTATCATTAATAAGTGGATTCTGTGGTATTGTGAGAGGAACTCAGGGGTGTGATGGTTAGCTCTATCATAATACGTGTGTGTTATTGTAGAGTAACTCAGTTGTGATGGTTAGCTCTATCATTAATACGTGGTGTGTTATTGTAGAGTAACTCAGTGTGTGATGGTTATAGCTCTATCATTAATACGTGGGTGTGTTATTGTAGAGTAACTCAGGGTGTGATGGTTATAGCTCTATCATTAATACGTGTGTGTTATTGTAGAGTAACTCAGGTGTGATGGTTAAGCTCTATCATTAATACGTGGTGTGTTATTGAGAGTAACTCAGGTGTGATGGTTAGCTCTATCAATTAATACGTGTGTGTTATTGTAGAGTAACTCAGGTGTGATGGTTATAGCTTATCATTAATACGTGGTGTTTATTGTAGAGTAACCAGGTGTGATGGTTATAGCTCTATCATAATACGTGGTGTGTTATTGTAGAGTAACTAGGTGGATGGTTAGCTCTATCATTAACGTGGTGTGTTATTGTAGAGTAACTCAGGTGTGATGGTTATAGCTCTATCATTAATAGTGTGTGGTTATTGTAGAGTAACTCAGGTGTGAGGTTAGCTCTATCATAATACGTGGTGTGTTATTGTAGAGTAACTCAGGTGTGTGATGGTTATAGCTCTATCATTAATACGTGGTGTGTTATTGTAGAGTAACTCAGGGTGTGATGGTTATAGCTCTATCATTAATACGTGGTGTGTATTGTAGAGTAACCTCAGGTGTGATGGTTAGTCTATCATTAATACGTGGTTGTGTTATGTAGAGTAATCATGGTGGATTCTAGCTCTATCATTAATACGTGGTGTGTTATTGTAGAGTAACTCAGGTGCTGTGATGGTTAGCTCTATTAATATGTGGTGTGTTATTGTAGAGTAAATCAGGTGTGATGGTTAAGCTCTATCATTAATACGTGGTGTGTTATTGTAGAGTAACTCAGGTGTGTGATGGTTAGCTCTATCATTAATAGTGGTGTGTTATTGTCGAGTAAACTAGGTGTGATGGTTATAGCTCTATCATTAATATGGGTGTGTTATGTAGAGTAACTCAGGTGTGGATGGTTACTCTATCATTAATACGTGGTGTGTTATTGTAGAGTAACCAGGTGTGATGGTTTAGCTCTTCATTAATACGTGGTGTGTATTGTAGAGTAATCAGGTGTGATGGTTATAGCTTATCATTAATACGTGGTGTGTTATTGTTAGAGTAACTAGGTGTGATGGTTATAGCTCTATCATTAATACGTGGTGTGTTATTGTAGAGTAACTCAGGTGTGTGATGGTATAGCTCTATCATTAATACGTGGTGGTTATTGTAGAGTAAACTCAGGTGTGATGGTTAGCTCTATCATTAATACGTGTGTGTGATTTGTAGAGTAACTCAGGTGTGTGATGGTTAGCTTTATCATTAATACGTGGTGTGTTATTGTAGAGTAACCAGGTGTGATGGTTAGCTCTATCATGTAAATACGTGGTGTTATTGTAGAGTAACTCAGGTGTGTGATGGTTATAGCTCTATCATAATACGTGGTGTGTTATTGTAGAGTAACAGGTGTGATGGTTATAGCTCTATCATTAATACGTGGTGTGTTATTGTAGAGTAACTCAGGTGTGGTGATGGTTATAGCTCTATCATTAATAGTGTGGTTTGTAGAGGAATTCAGGTGTGTGATGGTTAGCTCTATCATTAATACGTTGTTGTTATTGTAGAGTAACTCAGGTGTGATGGTTAGCTCTATCATTAATACGTGGTGTGTTATTGTAGAGTAACTCAGGTGTGATGGTTAGCTCTATCATTATACGTGGTGTGTTATTGTAGAGTAACTAGGTGTGATGGGTTAGAGCTTATCATTAATACTGGTGTGGTATGTAGAGTAAACTAGGTGTGTGGTTAGCTCTATCATTAATACGTGGTGTGTTATTGTAGAGTAACTGAGGTGTGATGGTTATAGCTCTATCATTAATACGTGGTGTGTTATTGTAGTCAGTAACGTCAGGTGTGATGGTTAGCTCTATCATTTAACGTGGTGTGTTATTGTAGAGTAACTCAGGTGTGATGGTTAGCTCTATCATTAAACGTGGTGTATTTATTGTTAGAGTAACTCTAGGTGTGATGGTAGCTCATATCATTAATACGTGGTGTGTTATTGTAGAGTAATCAGTGTGGTGATGGTTAGCTCTATCATTAATACGTGGTGTGTTATTGGAGAGTAACTCAGGTGTGTGATGGTTATAGCTCTATCATTAATACGTGGTGTGTATTGTAGAGTAACCAGGTGTGATGGTTAGCTTACATTAATACGTGGTGTATGTATTTAAGGTACTCAGGTGTGATGGGTCAGCTATATCATTAATACGTGGTGGTTAT